>NC_051068.1:60084067-60384067 GCF_004664715.2 Peromyscus leucopus
GGGACTGGCCTGAGGTGGTGACAGGGGTGTGTTGGTGTGCGACTAACCCCCAGGCTCGTTCTTATGTCTTCTGAGAGAGGTCCCAGCCCGACAAGGCTGGCTGTCCTTAAACCTGGCCTCCCGTGGAAATCCTTCATGCTCTGTGACGCTGATGGATGGAGCAAGCGTCTGACCTGGAAGGAGCCGTGTCATGTTAGTTTTGGCCTTGCAGTGTGAAGACGTCTGGGAAATCAAGTGAGTGGAGCTGACTGGAAATGTGAACCTGAGCCAGGACTGTTCAAGGAAGGTGTGAGAATGCTGAGCCGGGGCTCCCCAGCGTGCCTCCAGCTCTCAACTTGGAAAAGTAACAGAAATCATGTTGTCACATGCAGGGAAATGGGCTTCATTTATAGTCATTTAATAAGGTAGATTTCCTCAGACTCTCTTCTATGGCCTCGAGCTGGCTGCTTAGGAGAGTGTGTGGAGCTATGATGAGACCCCAGGGGACCAAACTGGGCAGAGCTGAGAATGGAGTCCCCAAGACTCGAGGCTTCACAGTGTCCTAGACAAGGACTAGGAGGCCTTGGAGGGGCAGATTGCAGAAGGAAGAAACAGTAGTAGTAGGACGTGGGATGTGGGAAGACTAAAATCAGAAATGGTGGGGATGACATCAGCAGCCTGAAGGGAAAAAAAAAAGAGAGAGTAAACACATTGGATAAACACCCTCCCGACCTAGGCAGCTGCTATTGGCCCCGGGATGAGACTATGAGGTCATCCATGTCCCTCTGGTAGGAAATAGAAACCCAGGCAGCTGCAGCTACACTCAGTGTCCTGGTGGTCAGCATCCTCTGGGGTAAGGATGCTTGGGATGCTGCTCATAAGGCTTATACCACACCCTTCAGTGTCCCCCGGCCTTCTGGCACCCTCTCCTTGAATCTCTGCCTCCTCTGTCATGGTCAAGCCCCTCTGATCCCATTCATTCTGTTCACCTCATTCCATAGCCTCAACCCTTAAACATCCCAGGTTGAGTATACCCGCTAATCCAAGTTTTGATTGCTCTGCCTCAGTGTGTGTTTATTATCTTATAAACTATGGGTAAGGATTATATTTATAGATATTATAGATATGTTAGTACAAATATAAACATGCATAATGTTTGCACACACACACACACGCGCGCGCGCGCGCGCGCGCGCGCGCGTGTGTGTGTGTGTGTGTGTGTGTGTGTGTGTGTAATGAAAACTGAAGGAGGACTCTTTTCCCAGAGGAAGGAACAAACAAGAGTGTAGGAGGAGGGAGAGGAGACCTTGGTGAGAGGAGCATAAACAATATTGAGGAAAAATTACTTACATGTATGAAAATGCCAGAGTGAAACCCGAAACCCATTATTTTGTATGCTAACTAAAAAGAGTGAAAATAAAATAAATATAGAAAATACTAAAATACGATTGAAGAATATAGGTACTCCATTTTATGATAAAATATTAAGAATAGAAACAAAGATAGAAGATTTAAAAATTCTTTCTTTCTTTCATCATTGTTACTATTTGAGACAAGACCCCACTTGGGAGGCAGACTGGCCCTGGACGCATGCCCATTCCCCTGCCGTAGCCTCCCGAGCACTGGAATCACAGGCATGCAATGCCCCGCCCAGCTGTTTCACTTCCCTAATTATTCAACTACGTTTATGTTTTCTTTCCACAACTGTGTATAGTCTGTCCCCTTGAGAAGATCCTGGAGTGCACTTGACACCTTGTGGAGACCTCTGCTGAGAGTGAGTGTACTTGGCCATACTCCCTGTCTCTCTTACTAGTCTTCCTCTCTTGCTGGTGGCTCTGCCTTACTGATACTCCCACTCAGAACCTGGGGAGACCAAGTTCTGGCTCCCCCAACCCAAGGCAGACATACTTGGGAAGCTTAAGCACTGCCTTCCTGGCACACAGCATAGTCTTACCCTCCTCCTCCAGCAAGGAGGCAATCCATCCAATGCCCACCCAGTCAAGAGCAGACATAGGGACAGTAATTATGGGGTGACAGCCCTGAGATCAGTGACTCTAGAGACGGAAAAGTCTGTAATTCTGAGAAACTCGAGGCTACTGATGATTCAGAGGAAGGTAGGAAACTCCATGGCAGTGTCATTGGGTCCAACGAAAGTGAATGCATGCAACTAGGTTGACGTGTAGTCAAAATTTTATTTTAGGTCAAGCTCGTGAAATAGTTCATTAATATTTGAAGGCGCAGAGTATGCATTAGACCTGGCAGGTTACTGAAAATACCAGTGAAATGACAATCAAAATCCTTCCAACTGATCTGAATGCCTATGTTTTCCTCACATGCTGATTTGCAAGTAAAACCAGCACCAGCAGGTCCTTGCTGTCCTCCCTAGGATAGTTTAATGATAACGTTTTTAGCCCAAGAAATAGCCATGTGTTAGGCATTTCAACAGCTGCTGAAGAGGACAGGGGGTGAGCCTTTGCCACACCCACATTAGCTCATCTGGGGATGTAGCCTCCGCTTCACCCATTAGCAGCTGTCAGGGAAGGGATACACTTGCATTGCAGAACTGCTGGGTTCCCCTGTGGCCTGACCCCAGGGCAGAGTCAGACTGTAGCACACAGCATCTCCTTTAGGAAAGAGCTACACAGGCTCCCACTGACAGTTTGTTGTTAGTTTCTATACTCTGCGTTTAATACCGAGATTAGTTCCAAGTATATGTAAGAAAAAACCCGTATCTCATCTTTGTGGATACTGATGCCAGTAGACCTTTAAAGGCATCATTTGGGGCATGAGAGGGAGAAGTTATAGTTGGATGCCCATCCAGTGGTGGCAATACATTTTTATTTTGAGTAGGGAAGCAAGCATGTGGTGATGCCAGTTGCTTCCCAAGTTATGGCCTGGGTATTAGGCAAGTGCCATATTTCCCTTGGGGAAAAAAGAAAAGAAAGAAAAGAAATGGAAAGGAAAGGAAGGGGGGAAAGCTGTTTGGAGATGTCTTTTTCTCTTCACTTTACATTACACTCCATGGGAAGTTTTTGTGTGCTTCCACTCACGTCAGAGGCCCAACTCTCATGCACAATGTTAAAGTTCTCTGTCTTGGAAGAATTTAATGAAATTTCCCATCCAAGATCTCAGTTGGCACTGTGTTCTGAATCTCGGAAAGTGGCTTCACAACCAACTTTGTGTTCTGGTATGTTCTTCCAAACATACAGAAATATTGCTCTGGATTGCACACAAACACATTGAATTTATTTATCTGCTTAAAGAATCGTCATTTATCTATATAAAGAATTGTTATTGACTGTTTCCTGTCCATCTGGCACTGTTCTAGAAGCCGAGGGTAATGGTCATGAATAAGATGTAGTGCCTGTCATGTGGACATTATTGTTATTCTACAACAGAGGGGGAGTCCTGAATTCAACAAGCTGCACGTAAAAGCAAACCCATAAGTAATTCAGATATTAAGTGCAAGAGGGAAAATAAGGCAGGTATATGGATTAGGATCTCAGGTAGCATATGGGGTTTATGTAGATTATGGGAAAGGTTACTGCTCTGTTTACAAAGGCAATAGTAGGGACAAGGTAGAGAAACTTCATGAGTGAATGCAGTACTTGGGAGCTAGTAGCCCAGGCAAACTGAGAAGCAGAGGGTGCACGTATCTTGAGGCCAAGACAGACCAGGAAGTGGAGGGTATGTCTCTAAGACTGTCCAGTCACCTAGCCTCACACTGCAGGACAGGGATTGAGGAAGAGTCACCCTCACTGGCTCCCATTGTTCTAACTCTCTGGAGGTCAGAGAGCGATAGAGATACAGTACATAATCCATTCACACAGGTCAGCCTTCTGGGGCCCAGGGTAGCGGGAGCAGAAAGCAGAAAGGGGTGCATGTGCTTTGGAGAGGCGTGAAGGTGTTGATCTAGACTGGAGGCAGTCTCTCCTTCGAAGGAGCTCTCATTTTATTTTCAATGGATCAGAAATAAACGTGAGGGACTGGGAAAATAACTCAGTGGATAAGGCCCTCCCCCACGGAAGTGTGCAAACCAGAATTTCAATCCCTATCACCCATGTAAAAGGCCAGTGGGTGTGCTTACTCACCTGAAATCTCAGGGCTCCTGAGCAGAGACAGGCGGCAAGCTGGCCAGCTAGACCAGCAGAATCTTGAGCTCCGGGTTCAGTGAGCAACCCTACCTCCATAAATAAAGATAGAGACTCCCAAAGTCAACCTCTGCTTTTCACATGCACACACATGTGCATGTGTACCTGATCACCTATGTGCCTGCACACTTGCGCGCGTGCATGCATACACACACACACACACACACACACACACACACACACACACAATCATATGCATAAATATGCTTTTGGAAAGATAGCCAGCATCATAAAACTAGACATAGGTGGTGACAGTCTAGACCTCTGCACTATAAGTCCTGGAAATGACAGGGTGAGAAAACGCTCTTTTGTAGGAAGTGAGATTAAAATTGGGCTAATGATAAACAGATTGCTAACTGCTGGAGAGGAAGAAGGAAATGCCTAAGGAATAAAAATGCCGCGGACCGGAGGGCACATTGGGGATATATTTCAGGAACAAGTTGGACACCGTGGTGATGCCACTGTGATCTTTTCAGAACCAGGTGTAGTTTCGAACAATTCTACTTTCATCCAGACTCGACTGTGTGTAGACTTTCTATCCATGGGTCCTTTCTTCCCTCTCTCTGTTTCTTTCTCTGGCTTCCTTATTTCTGCTCTCTCAACAAACCCTTGCTGAACAGCCACAAGCTGATTTTTCACAGTTGCTGTATGGGAAGCAGTAAGTCACTGATGTGAGAAGGTCGGCCAGGGGTCTGGGTGTCAGCACTCCAGAGTGCATTAAGTAATTCATTGAGGTGATAATAACGGCTGATAGGATTGAACATTTACTGAATGGCAGAACAGCTTCTTATTCAGGGGAGCTTGGTTGTCTTAGAGAATTCAGCAGCTTAGAAGATGGATTATTGGAATGGTATTCCATATTTTGGTCCTATATGACTGGGCTTCGCTGAGGAACTTAGTTCTCTGCTGAAGTATTATGCTGCCCATCACATGTGTATGGGATTTCAATTTTGTATAAATTACAGAGATTAAGTATCTCCTTAGTGAACAGACAATAGAAATCAAGTGTGTGTGTGTGTGTGTGTGTGTGTGTGTGTGTGTGATTTTCTTCTATTTAGTGAGCACATTTCCTTATCCTTTTTCCCTGGGATCTCAGGGCTCTTGTAGGAAGACAACTGAGAGACAGCCAAATGGAAGAGGGACTAGTTGGGTCCCAGCTCTAAAATGCTAAGGTTATTGTGTGTGTGTTTGTGGGGGGGAGCAAGTTTGGTGCATTTCCAGAGGAGGTGAGAAATGTGATTTTTGCTTGATACCCAGAGAGCACTCTTTTACACATGTGCTCTGTAGTCATACTCTTTTCTGGGCAGATAAAGATATAATTCATTTGGAAAAAGAGTATTTTTTTCTTTTTTCTTTTCCCTTTTTGTACATAATTATCAATTTTGTGGTTTTTGTTTTTCTTTCTGGAAACTAAATTTCCTTCAGACCTCTTAAGTGTTTTGATTATAAGTTTAGATCAATTTAAAGAAACAGGCTATTACAAAAAGTAATGTTGTATTATAAAAACATGTTTAACTTGCTCGACATACACAAGTTATAGATTGTTTTCTATGCAAATTTTTCTTCAAGATCCCTAAATTTCTTAAGAGTTTTGGTGCTGATCTATTTAAGTTTGTTCATTAACCATAGATCAGGCACCATCATAATATTTAATTAGAAGAATCATTGGTTTGCAAATGAGATACTGTTAATGTGATTTTTAAATGATCTAGCTAAATGTATTTCACACATGAGTATTCTAAATTTGCATTTTTATTACAAAGACTCTGGAATCTATAGATGACAGATATTAATATTAAAGGTGCATTAGCATTAACTTTCTTACTTTAAACTTGCTCTTGAAGGTTAACTTCGTATCAAATACATGCAGAGGTGAGGGATGATTACCACAGTCTATGAGGGATTGCCTGTGTGTGGGACACAAGGAAAGGATGGTACTTGATATGTTGGCTGGAATAAAAGGGAGGGTTGGCTTTCTAACATTCTCAATTTTGAAAGGGGATGGGAAGAGAGGGAGATAGCCAGAAAGAGAAAATGCAGAGTATAGTCACAGGAAATCATGGAAACAGATTTTGCCCTGCCCCACCAGCAAAACGTGGTTCTCCTGGGACAGTCCCTGTGGAGCAAGGGGGTTAATAAGCAGCTTTGTAAACACTGATACAGTCAGACTATGATGGTCCCTGGGGAAGCTTGTAGGAAGCATGGTACCTTAGACCGAATGCACCAAGTTCTCCAGGCTGTATAGAACACTCCACTCCCAAGGCTGGTGATGGACAGGGTCTATGTTCTTGGCATACAACAGGAGAGCAGAGCCTGTGTGTTCACAGTGAATGGTGTGAATGCTTTGAAGCAAATACCGGGGAGTGTTGATCATTCAAAAAAAAAAAAAAAAAAAAAAAAAGCAATGTATTGTTAACAAGAAAAAGGCTGTATATATGTCTTCATTTAGGACTGGTTCGACAAGCTTGTAGTCATTATATAAAGTTGCTGCAAAACCCACACCTCTACTATGAACCTTAAGGCTCTGAGATTTTTGCTACATGAAGCAAGTAAGAAGTGATGTAAAAAGGGAAGAAGCCCAAACAGCTTTCCATAGCAGGTAGATGAAGGCACTAGAGAAACTGGGATTTAAGGTAGGCATGATTCATCTGGTTATAACCCAGGCCCTGTGTTTGGGAAACCCCCATAAGGGAAGAATCTACAAACCCCCAATCCCTCAAGTTCAGAACTTGCATAAGTTGAGTGTGTGTATTGTCAGTCCCATGATTCCATGGGTGTTTTCTTTTAGGACTCATTATGAACCCCACCATACCTCAGACCACTTCAAGGCCGTCTAGTGCTTTGGCAGTGAGACGTCCTCACTCTTTCCTGTAGCGTTTGGCATCCAATACCTTCACAGAAAAGGGATTGCCCATGCCTAGCACCTTCAGTCTTCCACAAGAGATAAGTCCTCAGAGTTGGGGGTGGGTGGGGCTGGAGTAGGGTGTGATCATGTCCTTCCCATGAAAGTCGCTATTATCCCAGCTCCAAGAAACTCTGGTGTACGCAGTCAAGTGCAATTGGGAAATTAGCAATGTGGAGCAACAAACAGCCAAAAGGGGAAAGGAGGGGGGGGCAGGGAATTGTGCTACAGCTCAGAAGAAATTCACTTTCCAAAAGAAAATGTAATACATCACTCCTCTGAGAGTAAACTGTGTAATTGGTTTGTCAGGACTCCAAAGGAGTTTCTAGGAGTAAGCTAGACGAAGGAATTAAGTCATTAACATCCATGTGTGGGATTGGTTCTCACTAGAAAAACATGTAAAGTATCATTTACACTTTAGCTATAACAGAGTAACAGATACTGGGCTGGTCTCTCCGTTCTGAACATAAAACCAAGCAGAATATATGAGACAACTGTTTCCAGGTGTTGGGCAGTAGGCAGAGCAGACCTGGGGTCTGGAGAGAAAAGCAGTGTATGAAATGGGCCCTTGTCTGCTGTGGTTCTCTGACTCACCGTACTTTTCTGGTTGTGGTGGACAAGGTAGCTCCCAAGCCTAATGGTGGTCTTGTTGAACTGAGAGGCAGTAACTAGGATTCAGGGTGGCTAAACTTTGGGAAAGGGAGTTGATTGGAAGAGTCCCCTAGATCTGTGATAGCCTCAGGTCTGTGGCCAAGGCTTGCCCTGTACAGATGTGGGCAAGTTCTGTGAGTTCAGCAGAGCTTTTGCTAAAGGGAGAAGAATAGACACCATAGATCTGGAGCCTGTCTGGTGCTTGAAGATGCTGGAGTTCTACCAATGAGGTGAAGAGCCCTTTCTCAACAACTGGGATGGTCTTTTAAGATTAGAGAAAGGCCATAACCTAGGACTAATCTTTCATGTAAGAGGTCCTGGGACAAAGTGTCAAGTCTATAAAGGAAGGCAATATAGTTTAGCCTATTTATATTATAATACACACAATATCCAATGGACACTAAAATATTACCAGACATGTAAAGAACCAGAAAAATGTGATTGATTATGAAAACTTGAGAAATAGATCCCTACCCAAATCACAATGGTCACATTTATCAGGTGAGGGCTTTAATACAGTTATTTAATTATGTTCAAGGGTTTGAATGAAATCATGGCTCTAATGAGAACCTGTGTACCAATGCTAGCAAACATTAGAATCTATAAAAAGTATTTCAGTGGAAATCTTGAAGCGAAGAGGCCGATATCTGGAATAAAACTTCTAATCAGAATAATGGAAGGAGCAATTGAAGGGTCAAGTAGACATACAAAGAAAGACAAGAAAACAAGACAGGAAGAAAGACAGACAGACAGACAGACAAGAAAATAGTACCTGCAGTCTTCCCCTTGACATACGAGCACTCACAGGGCCTCCTGTTCAACAATGAAGAGCACACAGTGCTGGCAAGGACACAGGCTGTTCAGTGTAGATCACAAAAGCCTCACAACACTTAAGTTACTGAAGATATGGACTACATTCTATGACCACATGGATTTACATTTACCTAGCCTTAGAGAAAATCTGAGTGTTCCAGAATGAAATGAGACTCTTAAAGAATTGATGTGTCAGAGAAGAAATTGAAACGGAAATTGGAAAATGTTTTGAATTTAGTGGTAATAAAACACATTAACTTTGTGTTATGCATTAGAAGCAGTCGATAGACAAATATATATTTATATAAGAAAAGAAAGATACAAGACGGGGGAAGGAAATGCATTGAATGAAAGATTTGTAAAGAGAAAAAAATCCCAAGAGTGAGGACATAAGACTAGGAAAATGAACACAGGGAAGGTTCTTTGTAAGGTATCAAATTTGATGAGCCCCTAGGAAGAACAATCAAGAAAAGGATAAAATGAATTATCAATATCAGCAATAAATGTGAGGATGTAATCACAGAATCTATGTACACTGAAAATGTAATGTGCAAGATTTCATATCAATAAGTTTGGCAACCTACACGAAACGGTCAAATGTCTAACTACAGAACTGATGCAAAAGTAAAGAAAAATTTCAGTAACTTAATGTAGTTTTATATGTACAAGATTTATATAATATAATGAATACATATTATATTATATATAATTAGTGTCTCACGAACATAGATACAAGAGTCTGCATCAAAATATTAAGAAATCAATACATTGGAAGGAAATTAAAACCAACTGGGGTTTTAATACAAGGCACTTAACCTTTAAAGCTAACGGAGAGGTAGGAGAGGCTTAGTGGGCTAAGGGTTTGCTTCGTACCCCTGAGGACTGGGGTTCAGATCCTCTGACTGGAAGTCTCATGGCTGTGAATGAGGTGGAAAGGCATGGGTTCAAATAATGGACCTTTCACTTTCTAGCATTCTGTGCAGTTGGGAGATCACAAGTTAGGATCTAGGAGGGATGGGAGAGAACTGTGTATGTAGTAGGGGTGTGTATAAAGGAATAGGTAATATGAGAGCAGCACATTGTTGGAGAGGAAAAAGGATCCCATGGCCATAAGAAGTACAAGACTTGGGGAAAGGAGAAAGATACCTAAGAAGGACTTGGAAGGTGTTTTATTTTGGAAAAGCACACAGAGCTCTGATTACTGTTCTTGGCCTTCAGAGTGCATTTGTGTTGCCTTTGAAATGCCATCATAAAGTGCTGTAATATTTCATCTACATGTGTGAACACCAGGAATGGTAAAGGCTTTGGGCAACACTCCCAAGCATGTGCAGCTCTCCTCTGTAACCTTATTAAACTCACCCCCCAGAGTGGAGATGGATGGTGAGTGAGCCCCAAGGAGTACAGTGCTCTTCTGGCTTCTGGGTGACCTGCCTTTTGAAAGCAATTCTGTAGTGTCCTTATCAAACAGGCATTTAGAAGTTGCTTTGGCTGAAAAGCATTGACGTCTCACCTGGGCCAAAAGGTAACTAAAAATAGGATGAAAGCCAGGCACTTCTACCTTCATTTTGTATCTGTCACCTTTCATCTGGGTCATCTGTCCACCTTTGCAGATCAGCATGCTATTCAGTTTCATTCTTAAAGGCCGGAGGCACCCAGATAAGTTACTCTCCTAAACCCGAGGTCATGATGGATTCCATGAGAAACATAAGCTTATGGGACAGATCACTCCCCAAATAAGGGCAATTTTCCCTAAAGGTGAGGCTGTGTCCAAAGCAAAAGTGGCCCTGCCCTGAAAGCCACCTCGTTCCTTCACACCTACCTTCTAGACGGAGCTGAGATCACGATCAAGATCACACCTAGACCGGGGCCGCTTGAATCACACATCCTTCTTGTTTCCTGTGAGAGCTCATGTCAGTACCCTGAAGACAGATCTGGAGGTCACAAAGGACAAACTTATTTGTACCTCTTTCCAGTGTAGTCATACAGAATGACTCCCTTCCCTCTACTTTTCACGGTTACTCATCCTGCTAATTAGCAGATTGGGAGCATGTGGAAGAGCTTGGCTTGTTGGTATTGTTGGAGACAGGGCTTTCGCCATAAAAACTTTGGCTATACTTCCATCTCCCAACAATAAGGGCTGGTCTTGGAAGCTTCATCACTTTGAAAGCAGATCTTCTGGGTTTTGTAAGTAAAACCCGCTGGTGGTTTCTCCATGGGTTGCCTGTGTAGGGCGAAACGCCCTTTGGATTTATGTGTTCTCGCAATTCATTCACAGCGGATTGGAATTCCCTTTCTGGTCTTTTGCTCCCAGAGGGACCCTTAGGTTTCTCCATTTGAGTGGAAACAGCTTGGAGCTGTGGAAACCTCAGCAGAACGTTCGGGGCACAGCTGGAGTTGACTTCGTAGGCTGCACAGCCACCGAAGGCTGCCATTACTGATGGAGTCAGCTTTGGGGTATGGATCTCCTTGTCACCAACTCCCTCTGCTGGCATTGTGTTTTCACCTCACGACAAAACCCTGTTCCTCATCAAATACGATTTTTATCTCCACGGGGTCTTAAAAATAGCAACTCCAAACCAAAACAAAATGTGTTTATTTACAAACATAAGGGCTCCATGAAAACGGCTTGTTTGTAGGGCTCGTTTTCCACCCCACCTTCCTGCCTCTGCCCGTCACAGTTCCAGCTCTTTCTACTGTCACGATCTGTGGGTCTCTAGATCTGGACCACACCTTGACACATCATTGTCGGGGTCAGCAATGAAGCGTCTTTCACATAATGTACTGTCTCCTTTTTTTTTTTTTGGTCAAATATGAAGTACTTAAAATATGTACCCATATAAACTGTCACTAACTATTAACAGATTTGTGCTTATGAGTTTTTTTTTTTAATTTTTATTTTTTGGCAGATTCCAATGTTAGAATCTTGCATGCCATCTGATTTAAAGGAATGATTAAAATCAAAGTGGGGGAAGGATGGGTAGGTAAAAACTGAACTGTGCTTAACTGTTCTGGGAATGATACCATATTTAAAATCAATCCAGAATGGAAAATGGAGGTTGCTCTCAGGCATGACAGTCTATTTACAGCTCTGTTTCTGTTTCTAGTCCTCCCAAAAGTCAGATACACTGAGGACTCATGTCCATACATGTGTTTCCTATTCCCCGTCCATCTCATCTAGCAGGAAGCAGATTCAAGTGGAAAGCACAGTCTTGCTGATGTATTTGGTGATGTAAAAGGAGACCCTGTCCCTTTAAATCTGTGGCCTGCAGTCTGAGATGGACAGACCTGTGCTGAAGGCTTTTTGTTTAGCAGAAGAGTTTAGTGACTTTGGAGTGTGTATGATAAAGCTCACACCTTTGATCAGAGGAGGACTGGAGAACTGCACTTCTTTACACACTGAATTAGTATGATGTTATGACGAGCTGGCAGTCAGGGCCGGGGAAGGATCCTTCTGGGTCTCACTGAAATAAGAATGACCAGTGTACCTCTGTCTTGGAAACAGTATTGTAAAAATGAGAACCCTGTAACCTTTACATTCCAAAAATCATCCACAAATTTTTGAAGTCACTCTGCCTTGTCAGTATGTGGAGACATGCCTCACTCCAACTCCAACAGTGATGTGTGGAGCTGTGGAGGGACAATCTGGAAGCACATCGCATGACAATAGAACCACCATTTGATGGTGAAAGGATGGTGGGAAGGAAACTGAGAACCAGTGATCATCACTGAGTTTATCGGGCACTTATTATAGACCAGGCATCGACTATTTTCTACATCGTTTTCTTAAATCTTCCCAG
Source organism: Peromyscus leucopus (assembly GCF_004664715.2). NCBI lineage: Eukaryota > Metazoa > Chordata > Mammalia > Rodentia > Cricetidae > Peromyscus > Peromyscus leucopus. Next base: position 60,096,361 of record NC_051068.1, read on the forward strand.
CAACCCCGAGAAGTGACAATTAGCCTCATTTGACACAATTTACAAACGACTGAGTTAGGATTCAAAAATCCTGCCTGAGACCCTTTTCTCTCAGGACATATGTAGATTGTTTATTCAAGTGAAATTTAAATAAAATCAGATGTCATTGATCTTAGTCTCAGACCCAATGCAGACATACACTTCAGACTCTCTAAAGAAAGGGCAGCAGATAATACCGTTTCTGATGGGATTTCTTCTAGAAGAAAACTGAAGTGCGTCTGCTTTGGTACCCACCCTCTCCTCTTCTTCACCTCAGACCTTAACCACTCATAAGCACTTCCGTTTCTACCCCTTCTCTCTTCTGGCACTGGCTGTTTCTTTCTATACAGTTCTGTCCTGTCCGAGGCAGATATGAGCCAGCCTCCCGAGGGCATGTGCCAAGTTTCCGTTACCCATATCCAGGGGCTGGGGAGAATGGAAGAAAAGACAGTCACCTCTGTCATCCCCTCATTTTGAGAAGCTGTTGCTGTGAGAAGTCGTGCTTCAGAATTGGTAACTGCAAAATATGGGTTTAGGGGAAGGGTATTTTAAAAGCAAAACTACTAATGAAAAACGAAATGTGTCTTTGGAAGAGTTAACTGCAGTATGGGAAAAAATTTCCTACCATTAAGGATTGACCATGCTTAAAAAGGCAGAAGAGCTTAAAGAGGCCGTGAAGGAGGAACATTGTCAAGAAACAAGAAGATGCCGTCTGGAAACGGAAGGGTCGCCATAATTTTATGGAAAAAAAAAACCAATTTAGTAAGATGCATAAGTGGCTTTATATTTGAATGATGTAATATTTTATTTAAACTGAGCCCATTTCCTAAATTGGGTCAGTCTCAGAAAACACAAACGGGTGGGGTTTCTTCTTGGCTATAGAATGTGTAACCTAGACCTATAATAACTTTATTTCAAACTTTTGGCTCAATTTATAAAAGAAGTGAGAACAGAAATAGAGAAAAATAACCAGTCATTAAGCCCTAGCCCAAATGGTATGTGTGGATTAAGTAGGGTTTGAAAGATATGTAAGACTTTGGCTTAATAAATACTCATTCATGGAACTATTTATGTTCTCTCCCTATTTCAACTTTTATGGGCATTCCAGTGTCTCACTTTGCTGTACATTGTACTTCTCAGTGTTGTGGGCCCTTTTCTACTGTTGGACCCTTCTCCATCTCCCCCGTTCCTCATGGAGGTACGGAGTCGCGGCTCTTACTCCCCCTTCCCTCAAGGATGTCCATTTCACCAAGCAGCAAGGTTTGTGACACATAAATAAATCAAATACAGAAGAGTCAGAATTAGAATAATACATGGAAGTGATTAGAAAATTCAAAAGACGGGAAGATTCCTCCAGCTGAGGACGCACCAGGGACAGCTTAGCGAGGCAAGCTGCACGGGGTCTTTTTATTCACAGAAGTGAATTATGGGTAACAGTTAATCAGACTGAAGTGGAGCAGGGAGGGAATTTCATGCAGAGACAAGTGCTTGAGGCAAAGCCTGGAGCAGGGATGTGGGGGGAAAGTGGGTTTTGCATTTTGAAGGGAACACTAACTAGCCTTGAAAGGACTAGGAGGAAAGAGACTGTAAAGAGGGCTTTGGGAAGACACTGTGCAAACCTTGAGTACAGAGGTGTGTAAGCACCAGGCCTGCAAAGTGCTCTTCTCTCCTGAGTTCCCAGCCGCTTGAGCGGTGTCAAGCACTAAGAAATAGGAGTTACAGTGCCATTGTGATTACAGTAAAAGTAGATGGGAGAATATGTTTCAGATTGGTGGCCCAATGGGCTGCTAATATCTCTCCCTGAATTAGAAGGTCCTTATAGGCCTGGGATGCACTGGGATGCACTTTCACTAGAGTAGAACTGGGCCACTTGTCAGACATTTGGAAACCCTCTCTCCCCCATTTCTCCTCTCCCTGTACTCTCTCTTCCTTCCTCAGCTCCTCCCTGCCTCTGCCCTCTTTCTTTCTCATTTATTTATTGTCTTTATGTTTTATGCCAGCCAATGCCTTTGACACATGGAGAAAAGGATAGAGAGGTGGGCACGGAATTCATATTTGAAAATGAACTCAACAATTTAAAGTGGAGTGGATCTGAAAAGAAAATCCCAGAAAGGCCTCAGTTGGCTATGCTCATCTTCTTCTCCTCACCAGACTGTGGCAGAACCACAGAAAGAACAACTGTGTGCCTCACCCCAACTTTCCAGCCTATAAGACGCTCAGAGGAACTCTCCTCTTGAAAACCTAGTGAGGCACACGGAAAGTGTTGGCACGCTCCTCACACAGGAAGCTTGGTCAATCCACACAGCGCTTCCTGCCTCTGAGCTCCTTCAGGTCCTCAGTGAGGAACTCTCAGGATCACAAGTCCTCTGTCCTCCAGTTCACCTTCTCACCTGCCTCCTTTTCTGCATCCCTTGCTTAGGATGTTTGACTGCTTTCCAAGAGAAGCACTCCCACATTTCTGTGTAATGGTTACAGCCAACTCTACTGGCAGGAGAAGCTGCCCCGCTCTTCTCTCATTGAGCACCTTGGTTGACAAAAAAAGGTACCCAACAGGAAGAAAAGCATTCCCGCTGGAGTGAGGTCTGCACTTACTGCTTATGCAGGACCAGGTGCAGTGCTGGACAGTGGGCATCAGCCATGAGAGAAATGGACAGATGTCCTTGTGGAGTTAACCACCATGGTGGGCGAAGATGCAGACGTGATGGAGGGGACAGTCAGGGGACAAGAAGACAAGTGGGTGGCCTCCTTGAGGGTATCTTAGATGGTGTTTAGAGGACCCAGAGCCTCTAGGCAGGACAGAGCACAGAGGCTGTGTGCAGAGACATTCTAGAAGCATCTACCTTCCTTGGGGTACACAGGATGCCCCAAAGTGTCTCAAGGGAGATACCGCTGAGCAAGAGTCAAGAACTTCTATGTTTAAATCAATGATTATGAGCACAGTGTGACAAGTGTGTGCTGTGCAATCTGAACAATGTACGGTGTCATTAATATACATAGTCTCACTTAAAACCCAGACATTTCTCCATGAAGAAGAGTGACTGGGTCAGATATCTGCCTACCTAGTGGGTATACTTTTCTTTTCATTGCTGTGGAGTCCCTGCCTTTTTACCTTCATCCAAAGAGCAACATCCTTGTACTGCTTCCCTAGTCCCTCCACCCTGCTTTGCTTGTCTCCACAATCTCTTTTCGGCCATGTTCAGCCATACTGGGGGCCCAAGGTGATGGGGACAAGTCATGAGGGACTGAGACCTCAGACACCACATGGCAAAATAAGTATTTTCTTTTAAGTCCTTTCTGGTGCTTATTTTTGTCACAGTACTGGAAAGCTGACTAAAACCCCCATGGCAGGAAAAATGCTGCTTTTTGGCTTAAAGAGTATTTTAGACATAATCAGCATTTGAGAATCACCGATGGCAGTGGAATAGAGAAGACGCTATGAAATTGCCACTAAGAGATGATTGATCTAAAACAGCCATCATAGGCTGTTCATCCTCTTCATACTGTCTTTGTCTCACCTAAATATGTACTAAGATATGAAACTCCTTTCCTCTCAACCGAAAGTTCCATGTCTTGCTGTTGACTGGAAATGTCATGAAATGAGCTAGATACCTATACAAGTGGGATTCCAGGCAATACGTAGAGGGTCTAGCTTGCAAGAAAGAACTTTGCACATAGTTTATCTTAGAAAAACATATAGAGTAACACATGGGATCTCTTTGCACCTAAACGCCTCCTCGGTGTCCATTCCTTAGTTGGCCATTAATCATAATGCTTTTGTGAGTGTGTGGTGGTTTAAACAAGAATAGTGCCTGTAGGCTCCTGTGTTTCAATGCTTGGTTCTCAGTTAGTGGAACTGTTTGGGAAGGATTAGGAGGTGTGGCTTTGGGAGGAGGTGTGTCACTGGGAGTGGGCTTTGAGGTTTCAAGAGCTTATGCCAGGCCCAATCTCTGTCTGCTTGCCTGCAACTTTTGAACCAGATGTAAGCTCTCAGCTACTTCTCCAGCACCATGTGTGTCTGCCTGCTGCCATCTCCCCACCATGATGATCATGGACTAGCCCTCTGAAACTGTAAGCAAGCCCCCAATTAAATACTTCCTTTTGTAAGTTGCTATGGTCATAGTGTTTCCTCACAGCAACACAGCAGTAACTAAGGCAGAGTGTGATATCAATTTCTATTGAATAATTGCTAGCATGATACATTTTATATTTGCCTATTCTGAAAATCATATGAAGTCATTAGCAAAACTATACAACATTCAGTAAGATGAAAGTAAAATTAAAGGAATAATGAGAACAGCACTAAGGAGGCAGAGGCAGGCGGCGGATAGTTTATTTGAGGCCAGCCTTGTCTACATAGTGAGTGAGTTCCAGGCCAGCCAGAGCTACATAGTAAGACACTGTCTAAAGAAAAAAAGAAAGAAAGAAGGAAGGAAGGAAAAAAAAGGAAGGAATGGAGGGAAAAGTTGGAATAAAATAAATGAGGTGAAATCAAGAGGAACATAGTTACTGGAAGCAGATTGAAAAAATCATGCATGTGAGTTAAAGCTTACACAGGCCTTGCTATCTGCTCATTGGAACCTGCCCTGTCACTCAGGAGAAGCAGCAGTTGGCTTTCCCTGACAACCGAGAATGTTCCCCTGTATCTCTTCATAAGCAGAAATGCAATAGAAATATCATAAATAGTGCGTTTTTGATGAGTACACAGGCCTGCGGAAGTCGGGGGTGGAGGCAAAGCTGTGCAGCTCAGACTGTCATGCCCTTTTCCATCTGGGACAGGTTTGCTTTCCAAGAAAGTGGAACTGCTAAAGTGAGCCCAATTTCCAAACAGATGTGAGACCTGGAGCTCTTAGCTGTGTGCTAGAAGGCTGGAGTCACCCCTGCAGCCCTGAAGCTTGTATGGCCAGCCCATGCACTCACTTGGCCTCCCTAGCCATGGTGCTTTGCATTGGGGCTTTTTGAGCCAACAAACCCTATGTGAGTTCTAATTGCCCTATCTGTGCTTCTTTTTTGGACTACATCCTTTCAGGGTTAGGACCTCTGTGCTCAAACCTGGGACATCCCCTTGCTTCTCAAAACACAAGGAGGAGCAGCAGGATTAAAATCCCAGGTCTTATGATTCAAATTTACGATCCTCTATCCCCAAAGGGAAGTGTCAACATGAATCCTTTGGGGAAATTTCCCAAATCCAGCTCTTCTCTTCGGACCTTACAGGTGTTTCAGACTCTCCTTCGCAGGCAGAGTGGGGAGAGGAGGGCTCTGAAGAGTCACAGGACACAGGAGCTAATTTGGGTCTATAAATGGAAAAGATCTCAGTAAAACTGTACAGAAACAGATCATTTGAGAAATGAACATTTCCCATGCTTACGCCCCAAGAGAGAACACCTGCAGGCACGGTGGTGTGCTGCTCACATTTTTATTTTCTGTGGAAATGGTAACGTTTACATAGCTTCCATATGGCCTTCAGTCCTGAGCTAGGGCACCTGCAGAAGGGAGTGAGTTTCAGCTTTCAGCGGGTCATGTGGCGCCATGTGGAGGCCCAACCCCTCACTGGAGGCACAGATGAAGGCGTGGGGGTGGGGGTGGGGAAGCTGTCTGCGGTGCTTGTCCTCTGCTGTGTCTGCTGTGACACAGGGAACTACAGAACACGCAGTCTCACCCTACCCTCTGGATTCCTGCTGTGATGTCCAACCCATCTGACATCAGGAAGCGGCTGAGCATTCAGGGGAGGTGCTTGGCCGAGCTGCCCCTCTGGCCTGTCCTTTGACCTGGATAGAGGCATATGAAAATGAACCTGATCACTTCCTGATTGGAGAAATGCTCATTGCGTGGGTCTTTTAAACTCTCTCCCTGTTCAGTACGTACAAGCACAACATACCGACTTCTCCAATGTGTGTCTTTGGTTCTAGAGTGCAGGAGATGAAGAAGGTGGACAGTCTAAAGACGAAAGGACCACTGGAGCATTGATACATGAGGGCTGCTTTCTTCCTGGCACGCCAGCCTCCGTGTGCTTACAAGTGTCACTGGAGATTAGTTCAGTGGAAGAGTACTTGCCCAGCACATGTGAGGCTCTGGGTTCATTCTCCAGAGCCACAAAAACACCCGTGTCTCCTTCACATCCCTCCTTCAGTGGCATTTCAGGAATGAGTGCTGGGTAGAGGCACTCGTGTTGGCTGAATAAACAGAGGGCAAGTGCCTACCAAGCACTGGTGTGTTTAGGTTTAATTTTCCATGCTTAGCTTTTCTTCCACAGTTGTGCTTCTATGGAATTATTTTTAGTCTTGAAAAGTTAGGAAAACACTGATATACAAACAAAATCATTTATTTCCACAGATAATCTAACATTTAGTTTTTCTTTGTGTGTATGTGTATATGTGTGCATGCACATTGCATATATCATACACAATTTACCTTTAGGCTTTTATGCATATCTCAGTAGAATACTCTATGTATAATCATTGTTTTGACTTTTGCCTTTGTGATTTTTGTCTATTGTTTTGTTAGTTTTGAAATCCCCCCTTACTTTCATATTTCTTTCCAGCATTACGGCCCAGCCAAATATACACTTATGCTTTAAATGATCTCATTATTTGCACTTAGCATCTGTGTAGAATTTGTTTCAGCATGAGGATAATATCAACCTTGATTTTTTTTTTCCCTCTACGTCCTTTGCCAATTTTTCTAACTATTATGTGGATAACCCTGAATTCTTTAGTGGTTTCCTTTGTAATTGTACAAAAAAATGTAGTCTTACCAGGATCTGTTGTAGACCTTGCTGTTGGGTTTATTGATCTGCCTGCCAGTTCTTTTTATAGAATGTGCTGTTTTTACTGTCTTGCAGCATAGCACAGGACAGGTTGCCCTCTTGACCCATTTGTTTAGGTTATGTTTGGGAAAGTGGGACACAGGACAATTAATAAGCAGTAGAATTAGTAGTTCCTTAATTTCATTCCACATTTAAGGTAATCAAACATGTCATAATAATTTCTTTCCTGTAACCTCAATGTATATATCCAATTTATCCAATCTAACAGCTAGTATCAACATATTTGAGAACACATTTTAAAAGCGTGACAAACTGTGTCCTATTTCCTGTCTCTACCATACTTCTTGAGATTTTTCTTTGTCTTTTGCCAGGTTGACTTTAATTGTAACATTGTGATGGCTTTGAACAAAAGTTTAAGGGTTTTAATCTGTGATCTCTATAATGATTAATAAATTGTTTCAGGAATGAAAACTTGGCAGCTGGTGGGATGGTTCAATGGTTAAGAGTGTGCTCTATTCTAATAGGAGACCCACATTCAGTTCCCAGAATCTACATCAGGCAGCTCACAATCAAATGAAACTCCAGCTCCAGGTTTTCTGACCTCCCTCTTCTGGCCTCTGTGAGCATTGCATTCTTTTTTTTTTTCTTTGAGACAGGGTTTCTCTTTGTAGCTTTGTACCTTTCCTGGAACTCGCTTTGGAGACCAGGCTGGCCTCAAACTCACAGAGATCCGCCTACCTCTGCCTCCTGAGTGCTGGGATTAAAGGTGTGTGCCACCACCGCCTGACTGAGCATTGCATTCTTCTGCATAAACCTATGTGCTGACAAACACGAATATACACATTATTATAAATAATTAAAGTTAAAAATTGTTCCTCATTAAGAGTTGATAAGTGCTATGAAATATTTTATTTTTGTATATTTCCACCCGCAGGTCAAGAAAAGAAAATTATTCTTAAGCATGCTTGCATCTCACTTTATTTAATTACTTTATTTCATTTTGAGACAAGTCTGGCTGTGTGCCAAGTAACTCAGACTGGTCTAGAACTCACTGTGTAGCCCCACTAGCCTGAAGCACACGCTTTCTCTGCCTCACCCACACTTTGCTTTGTGCTTGTTTTTTTTTTAGATTTTCTTTTAATGTTTTATTTGTTTATTCATGTGTGTGTGTGTGTGTGTGTGTGTGTATACATGCCAAGGTTTGTGTGTAGAGGTTGGAGGGAAACTTGCCACAGTTGTTCTCTTCTTCTACCATGTGGGGTCTGGGGAATCAAACTCAATTGGTCAGGCTTAACAATAAGGTCCTTTTCCCACTGATCTCTCTGCTGGTCCATGTTTGAGTCTTACGGACACTGTTTGATTCACTCTTTCATGCAAGATGCATTTATGGTTCCTCTCTCTGTGTGAACAGGACACCAGTGCTGTGGTCCCTGAATATGCAGCAAGAAGTGAGGAAAGTGTCACATTCTAGGAGAGACAATGTCATCGATAAACAAATCGGATCTGTGCTGTCACATCTCACAGCTCTGGTGATGACAAACCCTCGCTCTGACAGGGCGTTGCTCCTCCGGGGGCCCTGGGAAGACTCTTTCTGCGTCTGGTGCTGTCTGATTGGGGCCATGGCGCTCTGTGATCACACCACCACCACCTCGCCGGTCTGAGGTCTGCTTTTGCCTCTCTCACAGGACACTTGTCACTGGGTTCACCACCCAGGAGAAGTGTCTCCTCCCCAGGTACTTAAATCAACCCCATTTTGCCATATCAGGTGGCTGCTCTTTGATCCTATAAGGTCCTATTTACAGGATCCTACAGGATAACTAACACATCTTTTGGAATGAAAAGAAAAGCAGTCCCAATATGTAAACATCTACTCCAGAATTCAAAGGCCTGGGGAAAAAAATCACAGACCAGCAAGGCAGTGGAGGCACATCAGTTAGGGAGGAGAGGGAGAGCACCAGACTGTAAGAAATATGTTTCAATGAGGTGCAATGATTGGTTATGAATATGTTCCTTTCAAGACCCTTCAGCCCAAACTCATAAGGGCCACCTTCTCCAGCTGTCTGCAGGGTGCATTCCTAGGGAAGGACTCCTTTCCTGACATTAATATGAGGAAAGTGATAAGAATTCTCTAGCTCCCAGGAAGCTAATCACAGGAGAAGGGCACTCAGCATCATATGAATAATTTGTAAGTGCCTTAGTGTCTCGATTAAATTTGTGGAAAATCAATCTCAATGAGAATAGTTATGAGTTAGAATAAACCTGAAGTAAACCCATCAGTTTCCAGTGTGAAAGAGGTGAGCGAGACTGCACCGAGGGGTGGGGAAGACTTTGAGTGTGCTGAAATCAGCTCAAGGTGTGAATGCAGAGATGCAACCCTGGCTGGTCTTCTAAGCATTCTGCTCAGGCTGTGAGCTTGCCAGTACTGGGACCAGCAACTCCCTGCTTTGACATCACTGGGGGGTCTCTAGAGAAGCCTGTGGCCTAGCTTCTTAACTCATCAAGGTTTCCTCCTGAGGCATTAAGGAAGTACTTTTCACTTTCTGTTTTTCAAATTACCTACTTCTTTCTTTATTTTTTCAACAGTCAGTGGGTACTGGGTATTGCAAGCCCCATAAAAATTCTAATTCTAGGCATCCAAGATCCATTACACCGGGAAACGGGGTATGTTGCTAGAACAGGAGGTAAGCATTTCTGGGGGCGGGGGTAGTGAAGAGCAGAGGGATGCACACTCTCATTTTATGCTTCTGAGCTCAGATTCTGAGCCATCAACACAAATTGAGATGGGTACTCTTTCTGACTTTTGATCCCTTATATTTTTCCCTGCCAAAAATCCCCATGAGAAAAAGCCCTAAAGTGGAAACAGGGAATGTACTTTCATATGAGCCAAAATACTTGGTTATACATGCTATTAAAGGCTGAGAATGGATTTTAGAATTTATTTTGTTAAATCTGTCTTCTAATGCAGCCAAAATTATTGAGAAGACCACATGGCTTCAGAGGATGTATTTGTTGTCTTTGGGAACCAGTGGTTAGTGAGTTATTAAAGGCTGTCAGTGTGAACCAGACTAAGTGGATTTGGATGTGAATCCTTGGTAGAAGGGAAACTTGTGGATTTTCTAGTTCTATCCAGCTAGGGAAGAGTAACTTACAAATATGTCATTTGGTTGCAGAGGATGAATGAATTTTATCAGAAAATGTGAGACAGATGATGTGAAGATACATGTAAAAGACTTGGACAAGAAAAGAAAGCAGTCTCACCAGCATCTGGGTATCAGTGACATGGAGGGCTAGCTAGTCCCTTGTCAGAGTCTGTCCTGTGAGTTTTAAGTAGGACGTTTCCCAACATCTTTGATGCCAAAAGGATTCTTGTGAAAAACATTGAAGTATGCTGCCGAAACATCCCAATGTCACATCCCAGTTATCTGCTCAAGGCAGTATGCTGTAAGGGGTGGGCTGGCGGAGAACTGGTCACTGAAAATGTTTAGGGGATAGAGTATGACAATCAAGGGAAGTGTGACAATCAAGGAATCAAATGAATACTTATATCCTACTGATACGAAGTATGTCTTTTATGGTAAGTACTGTTAGATGTTTACTGTTGCTATTAATTGAGTTTAAAAAAATCAAACTAAATTAAGCCTGCAGATCTAGGACTCTGTTGTTTTATGTAAGCCACCATGCATTCATTGCACACAGCCTCTCCCTTTATTTGTAGTTACTCCTTCTGTGGTTTCACTTACCTCTGGTCAACTGGCCTAAAAATGTTAATGGAAAATTCTAGAATAAATACAAAACTTGAATATCTACTCTTAGTATTGTGATGGAACCTTGATTGTTCTCCTCCTACCCAGGGTGACACATCATCTCTTTGACCAGTGTACATTTTCTCTACTTGGCGATTGGCTATTGTTAATTCCTCATTGTACTGCGTGCTCACAGTCTAAGATAGAACTTAACATTTGGCACTGTGTGTTTTTGGCACTCAATATGGGCTTTTGATCTTCATCCCCTTTGGTGAGGAGTATCTAGAGTATGTGTAATCCAGTTAGTTAAAATAAATATTTTCGTAGCTCTAGTTGGGCTGGCCACAAGACTGGTAACAAAAATGGCATGTATAGGGTAAGAACAAAGCACAATTTCCCCTGGGCAGCCACAGTTATGTGTCCCTGCACCTGCTTTAATGAGCAAGGGGTGGCTGACATCTCATCACTGTGTACCTACTGGACAAAAGAGGCATGGGTAGTCCCTAGTCACTATGGCTATGCAAGGCTCTGACGGGGACCTCCCTTCCAGATAAACTTGGCCTGGGAGATGCCTCTCTCCACTCTAGCATGAATTTTGTCTTGGTGTTGATTTTCTAGAAATCACACACTTTATTTCCTGCTTTTTTTTTTTTTTTTTTGTGTTCACACTGCTGCTTTCAAACTGAGTGGATATACCGAGGGAAACAACTGCCATCTTGTAGGTTTTTATAGCCATATGAATGTTTATAAATCCGTGTGATTAGACAAGATCCCTCGTGTGTCGTGAGAGGAAATAGGAGCATGCAGGACCTCAGACCTCAGCCTTTTAATTGGAGTGGACCAAGCAAGTGAGGCGGAGAGTTCTCCAGAGGAAGAGGAGAAATGCTGAAGACTGGCCAGGCGGCAAGCTGGCGAGGAGAGAGCTAAGCCACAGCTCTGCTTTCTGAGCAGCCTTGGGGACAAATCAGCTGTGCAGAGTATCACAAGTTACACTTATCTGCAAAGTATTGCCAGCATGCTTATGGCCTCGCTGACCTTCCTCCTGTCTTACAGGTAAAAGCCTCTGACGCAGACGCGGGGCTCTACGGCTTGGTCCAGTATTCTCTTTATGATGGCTTCCAAAGCTATGAGGCACCTCCGGCGTTCCAGATTGACCCACAGGATGGGCGCATCTGTGTGTCCCAAGACATAGACAGGGAAAGGGATCCTGGCACCTTTGATCTGCTGGTGAAAGCTAAGGACGGGGTAAGTTTTTGGTATAAAACACCAAACACTCTCAAAAGTGAGCCACAGTGAACACATGGAAGCATGGGAATGGCATGGCAGTTAGTTCACCATGTTCCACACAACCACTACTTCCCTCTAATACCAAGTGTCATTGTGTCATCAATACATATTTCTAACAGATAATGACTTCAGAGAAAACAGAACTACCATATACTATCAATCTTTGATGGCACCCAATATCCACACTGTGTTAATGGTTTTGGATTATCTAATTCTATCTTTTAATAATTGGTGTGTTAGGATCCACACCAAAGTGAGACCACTAACGTTACCCTTCCTATGATATTTTACAAATCAGGTCACTTATCCTGTTATTTTCCACATGCTAACTAATGGTGGTGGATTGTATTCTAGGATGGGTCTAGAATTTGTTTCTTTATTTTCACTGTTCCCTGTACAATGGCATCCAGCACAGGAGCTGAATGGTTTTGGGTTTCTTTAGGGCTGTGCATTTCCTATCAAGACTGGGCGATTTCCCAGATCCTATTATTGCTTTTGCATTTACTATGTGGGCTGCCTTGACACTAATGATCTTAAATCAACATGTATTACCCTGAAAATAATTCATACAGGAAAGGCAAGATTCTCTCTCTCTCTCTCTCTCTCTCTCTCTCTCTCTCTCTCTCTCTCTCTCTCTCTCTCTTTCTCTCTCCCTCTCTCCAATTTTTAGAATGACCAGTTGATGCTCTAAGTGATCCCAAAGGTGACTATTTTTTCCCTGTTTTGAATATAAACTCATTTATATTTAATATTGAATATATTTGATAGTGAATATAAACTCCTTGATATTTGACACATTCAATACACTGATGACCTTATAATTTCTTTAAACTTTTTGTTTTTTATTTTTATTTTTGTGTGTGTGTGGATGTTCTGTCTGCATGTCTGTTTCTGCACCTTGTGCATGTCTGGTGCCTACAGAGGCCAGAAGAGGGCATGGTGCATTGGATTTCCCTAGAACTGGAGCTACAGATGGTTGTGAACAGACATGTGGGTGCTGGTCCTTTGAAGAGCAGCCAAGTGCTCCTGACCACTGGGTCACCTCTCCAGCCCAAATTATCATTTTGGACACTCACATTGATGAAGCCTCACATAGCAGAATAACTGTTGATTTGCTTCCTATGCCTATGTAAAAACAAAACAAAACAACAAAACAAAACCAAAACAACATCAACAACAAACTCTTAAGCTGCCAGATAAAATACATTTAGAAAAATATACAAATCATAAATGTGTGGCTCAGTGGATATTTGAAAAGTGGGCCCTCTCGAGGAAGCAGATGAAGAAATGATAGTTTCTCATGAACTTTCCCTGAAATTTGTGCCCCCCCCAACTCCAGTCCCCGCCCCTCTCAGCCCCACCCTAAACTTCATGAGTGAGCCCTACCTACCTTGAACATCAAACTGGCTTTTAACTTTCACTGAATGGAAGCATACACCATGTATTTCTGTGCTTCCTCCTTTGCTGAATGTTATCTGGGAATACCAGGTATACTGTTGCATGTGACTATGATCCCCTCATCCTTATTGATCTGTGGATATAGTGATTAAATCATAATTTTATATATTCTACAATGGATGGTCTATGTTAGGATATTAAAATAGTCTTTCTACTAATACTCTTTCAAACTAAATGTATTTTAGAAACTGAAACATAAATTATAAAAATATGACTATTAATGAAGTAACATGCAATGTTTGACTACTTATGTACATTGTATAATCTTTAAACCAGGTTAACTGTACTTACCTCCACAAACGTAGCATTTCTTCTAGCTTTATGAAAGTGTGACACATTGACATTGTTTATAGTTACCCTGCTGTGTGAAAACACACCAGTTTCCTTCTACATGACTTTAACTTGGACCCCATGATCACACCCATCACATCACCCTCATCCCTCAAATTCCTCTCAAATATTGTAAACAGCATCCTACCCTTTCTTTGTGAAATAACTTTTTATATTTCCCATGTAAATAAGATCGTGTGGTACTTATCTTTCTGTGATACCCTTAGCATACATTTTACTTTTTACTTAGCATAATTTATTCACTACCATCCATATTGTCTCAAATGACAGCTCAGGTTTCCTGGCTCTTGATGATGCCTCAGGGTCATCTTCACCTTCATTAGCCTTGAACTGATGAGCGCACATGTTTAATGGTGACCATGGTGCCATCCTTTGTGGTCATCATGTACACCTCCTGCAGGAGTGGACTTCAGGGTCTCTCCCAACAGTCTTGCTTGTGTCTGTCACCTTCGGCCACTTCTCCCCACCACCCTTGCCTAGCCTCTCTCTGTTTTCTTTTCTTGGACCTAGGTGGTTTTTTCTGCCCCTTAACTCACTATTCATTCCCAGAAGGATGGGACACTACAGAAGTCACCCTCTAGGTCTTTCCCCTCTCCTTAGAAGAGTTGTAGCCCATTGCTCAGCACCATGGCCACCAGAATACTATATGACTGTGAGATTTAAGTGGGAATCTCAGTCCTCACCTAATTGCTGCTTTCTTTCTCAAAGGAGAAACTATGTCTGGAAATATGGTCGTTGTATGAATATTTGCTTCCTTAGTTGTTGATAGTGCCTAAACAGAGTGATAGACGTTTGGTAGTCCAGTCTAGATACAAACCTAGTTCCCTGTGTAAATAGATTGCTCCATGTGAAAATATTCTGCCTAAAAGTATACATGTCCCTTGTACTCTCATGGAAATGGACAGAAAACAGTTCCTCGTGTCTCCCAGGCTCTCATCTGGTGGCCACTGAACTTCAAGGTGAATTTGACTTCCTCCTAAGTTTGGTGGCCAGATGAAGAACGATGAGTCTATGTAGGGGTAGACATGTCTCTGCTGGGGATGCATACACTGCAGCAAAAGTTACTGGATGTCCATTGCCTTGAACCGTCACCACAGGCTAGAGAGCGTCATGCCTCAGAACTGAATCCCAAACTTCAACCTTATTCCAGATACCTTTTCTGATTTTATAGTTGTTGGGTTCATGACACAAGCAACTTGTTTTGTCATTTAATTATTTGTCCCCTAAAAGGCCCAATCCATAGTCTCAGAGTGAACATTGAAGGATACATTTAATCTTGGTGAACGTGTGGAACACAGAGCTTCTGTCCTCTATGTCCTTTTAGCATCTCATGGTTGGAGTAGCTCATGAAAAGCTATTAGGCATCTAATAGCTTCCTGATCTTACCCCTGTTTACACCTGAAACTGCCCACAACATTTCTCATGTGTGCTTCAGAGTGCACACACAAGAAGCAACATAGGCTGACCTGGACGTCTGTCATTCTTCAGTGACAGGATCCTAAGTGGGAAGGACAAGAGATGAGAGAACAAAGGACAGTAATGTTTGGGATCAGGAGGTCTTGTGCAAGCTCATGGCTTATGTAAGCAAGCTTATTAAGAAGTACAACATCTCATATGTTATTCCCAGGTGCAAAATGGGATGTAGTCAGTAGAAACTATCATACAATGGGAGAAGTCAGGGGAAAACTCATCAAACGATGTTGTACACAAGAAACAAATGATATCTCAAGTGCATCAGAGACCTAGCACACAATAGTCTTGGGACTGATGGGAAAAGCTGGATTCTCAGGGTATAAGCAGCTACCCCATGGCCCAGCCCCAGGCCTCTACCGACATTGACAAACATATTCCTCCTTTTAGAAGAGAAACTTTTTTCTCCACACATGAGGACCTCAGGGAAAGCTTTGGATCACCCCAGCCCTCAGTATTATAGGTGCAGTATATGAATGCCTGCCTGTATGTACACACACACACACACACACACACACACACACACACACACACACACACACGTGTGCAAGCAGATGCACATATGGGTATATGTCAGGTTAGTCAATATCCTGTGTTACTGCATAATCTTTATGAAGTTCTGTAATAAGCTCAGAGTTTCAACGGGGTAAATGTTACCTCTTTAATAAACAGAGCAGTGTTAACTAGCAGCATCAATTGCTCAGAATTATGTCATTAAAAATGTTGGTACAGATGGAGATAAAAGTTGGTAATGACTAAATAGCTAGCCCCTAAAAATAATCTAGACCACATTCATAGAACAATTAAATCAGGTAAAGTATCTTGGGTTCAAGCTGTGGGAATTCTGACCATAACGTGTTTATTTAAAAGAATAAACTGAGCCTTGGCATAGGTCCTTCTGTTGTTTAGAGTCAGTCTGACAATTTGTGGTTTCCCTCAGATTCTTTCTCTTTCTAATAAATGACCTGTATGTCCTTGGTAGAAAATTGCTGAAAATCCATTTGCAGGTGGTTCTTAAGAGGATTTTATCTATTGATAGAATAATTTTTCTTATAAAGCACCCTGGACGTTCTGTGCATCTTCTCTCCTGCTCTATTTATCTTGGTGATGACTGTCAACATACATTTTGTAGTCCCGTCACTTCTCCTTCTCTACTGACACCACAGCTAACGTATCCTATTTTTGCGGCTGCAGTGATTGCTGTTTATCTCACACGCAGAGGATGCTATGGAATTATAGAATGGAACCAATTAATTGGATTGGCAGTCAAGTTATTATCTAAAATTAAGCTCTACAATTTAATTATACCATCCTTCTGTCTAAGCTTTGTATTGCTTTTTTCTGATCCGTTCTCACAAACAAAGCTCTCATTTTCTTGGTACGCATTTATCATTCTCTGACCACTTTTGTTACATCTGGAATTCTATAACTGAAATATGTGTCTGGAAAACAAAAATAGATTTCTACTTGATCTTCCTACTCAAGGCTTAATGAAGGATTTTGACAGACACTCTAGAGAGTAAACTGGCTTAGCCCCTCACCACTCTGTGTCTTCATGATAAGAGCTGGCTATTGGAGTTGGGATCCATGGAGTATGGAATGCAGGTGGAATTGCAAACAAGCTTTCTGAATAAAGAAGTGTATCTATTTACATTCTAATGCTTATGTTATTTTATCCTATTGCCTAAAAAGTGTTCGATTGTCATTTTAAATTGTGTGTGTATGTGTGTGTGAGTGTGTGAGTGTGTGTGTGTGTGTGTGTGTGTGTGTGTGTGCATGTGTGTTCAGGTGACA
The DNA here is from genome assembly GCF_004664715.2 of Peromyscus leucopus. Lineage (NCBI taxonomy): Eukaryota > Metazoa > Chordata > Mammalia > Rodentia > Cricetidae > Peromyscus > Peromyscus leucopus. Next base: position 60,113,245 of record NC_051068.1, read on the forward strand.
TCAGAGACTACTGGACTATTCCCCCAGCCTCATATTCAACTTCTCATTCTAGTCTTTTGTTTCACTGGTTACTAATTGACTTATATGAGGATGGTGCAGTTACCCAGTGTTCCAGCTAAGGGCCAAACCTAAAATGTCCTTCCAGCCACGCATTCAAGGATTAAATCTGACATGCCGTGACACCATTCTTCTTTATTCTCATCTCTGAGAGATGAAGCTTCCCCATCATGATTACCCCCCTTCTTATCCCACTGTTCAATTCAGCTGTTAATTTGAATCAGTGTCCCAGTCACTATTTCACTCTTTAAATTTATTTGCTGTCACCCAGCAAGTTCTTCATAGACTCCACTTGGTTGTTCCGTTATTTTCTCCCTATGATGGGAAATAGCCTGTGGTCCTAGAGATACTGATCCTTCCTACTCAATAAGGCCAGGAACTGCAGTAATTGCAGTCCTAAGGTTGTAAGATGGCTGCCTTTGTGTCCTAGTTACTTTCCTATTGCCATGAAAAACAAATGACCAAGGCAGTTTATTGAAGAAAGTGTTTAATTTGGGTTCATGGTTTCAGAGGTTAGAGTCCATGATCATTGTGGCAGAGAACTTGGAAACAGGCAGACAGGCATAGTGCTGGGTGGGTAGCTGAGAGCTCACATCTCCAGCCATAAGCACCAGGACCAGATAGCTAACTGGGAATGGCAGGAGTCTTTTGAAGCCTCAAAGCCCAACCTCAGTAACATGCCTCTTCAAGGCTACACCTCCTAATCCTTCCCAAATGGTTCCATCAACTGGGAACCAAGTATTCAGACATGTTAGCCAATGGAGGCCCACTCAAACCACTACAACTTCTAAAGCCATTTCTATTCCTTTCTCCATTGAACATTAATTCAGTCCTGAGCATCCTGTTTCAAGAATATGTTAATGCCACCTGGTGAGAATGAGACCACTACCACAGTTTTTGAGCCAAGTTTGAAGCAAGCTGTAATTAAGTTTTGGCCAGAATGATGGACTCTGGCTGGGTCCATTCTGGGGTTCCCAGAAAATGGTGACAAGTCACGTTTGACAGAGGCTCATAAAGGCAAACCCATAAGGCTATGTATTTCCAACCAGATCCAATCAAGGGCAAGCATACATCTTGATGTACTTCCTGCCTATGTACCTCCTGCCGACGTGTGCTTGATCAAGCACATCCGGTGCAGTTGGGTCAAACAAACTTGTTTAGGGGAGTGAAAACATGTGGCTTGTTGTCTTCCATAAACAACAGCCTCCAGCATTTCAGGAAGTATCTGTCCTTGGGCAAGGGGCTTACAGGTTAGAGGCTTTTTTTGTTTTATGACTCTCTTAGGTACATTCATGAAAACTTAGAACATAACTCTAGCTCTCATAAATGCAGTGCAGATGTCCCTGTTGGTCACTGTCCTGTTTCAAACTCCCAATCACTTAAGACTTCTGTACCCGGCTCATCTCGGAGTCTTCGTGCCTATTGCTTTGGTAATCAGCCTCCCTTCACTACAACAAAACATCAAAGATTATCAGCTTTTAAAGAGAGAAGTCTTATTTTAGCTCATGGTTGGAAGGTTCAAGTCTGTTAGAGTGGCCCTATTCTTTGGACTTCTGGAAAGATGAAAAACTCATGGTGGTAGTCCATGTTTCCCCTCATGCTAGGGAAAATGAAGAGAAATAAGCCAGCATCCTACAATACCCATTCAAAAACACACCCCTCGAGGCCTAAGGACCTCCAACAAGCCCCACAATCTGAAGCCCCACACTACCTCCCAACAGCACTACCCTGGGGACTAAGCCTCGAACACATGGTCATTGAAGGGACTTTCAACATCCTAATTCTAGCAGCTAACACTCCTTACCAGGTTTTTGAGGTTTTCAGCAGAGCCATCCAACCTCGGCTCCTCGCATCTTGACTTTCTCATTTGCAAGGATCATCACTTCCTCTGAAATTTTGATTCCCAGCACACTACCTTCTGATAAGCATTTTTATCTGCCGTGTCACTTAGCTCACAGGAATCCCATGCACACAGGAATTCCTCTTTGGTAAGATCACTGAAGTATTACATATCATTAAAGTCACTCTGATGCAAATTCCCTTCTCTAGGAACTCTCTGGTAAAATTCCAGCTCTGTCTGAACTCTGCTTTTTCTGCTCTTAAAAAAAAAAAAAACACTCATATTTGAGGGGAACTTCCTCTCCTTCCTGCTACCCATCTCCTCCCTTACCTGGTGATCAGCTTTGTGCTCTGTTAGCAAATCACACTGTTTGCATCAGAGACAAATCCCGCTGAGTCTTAGGGTCCATGCACCCCAGCCTGCTCTAGAATGTCATCCCTATAGTGACCTTTTCTTCTTCTTATATAGTTGAATTTCTCAAATTCTTTTAGATGACTCCCATAGAAAACCTGGCATAACAACAACCTCTCCCTTCAAAACCACACTTCTTTTAATTTCATACACCTTCTTAGAAAACAATCTACTTTTCTGTCTATGCCGTAGCAAGTAGATTTGAAAGAGCTGTTTCTACTTCTCATTTGTCAACTCTCTCTTCATTCTCCCCACCCCCTCCACCTTTCTCCAAAAACTGGTTTTATCAGAACAATTATAGCTGTGCCACATCCTGGGTTCTCGGTCTGTTCATTTCTATTTTCCTCGGCCTCTCAGTTGATCTGAAAATATCCTTTAAATGCTGCCTTGCTTGGCTTTTGTGATACCCTGCTTACCAGCCTTTCTTTAGCAGGATGGACACTCATTTCTCTTCACCTCTGCCCATGAAATATAGACTGAAATGCTCTGCCTTAGTGCACTAAGATGCAAAGCACCGCTCACTGAGTTAAGAGTTGTGGAGGACAGATATTAATATTCTACTGCTTACGAGTCCCATAATGCAAGAGCAAAGAGAACAGAAATTAGAAAACTGACAGAGTAGAAATAATGGAAGAAAAATTTTCATGTGTGCTGACTGCCTCAGGCAGCCTTCTGGGCCTCCCATAGTGGATGTTTGCAAGCTTAGAGCTTTTTAAAAGGACATGGACTTTCCCCAGCATAACTTGAAGGGATTGATATTCAGGTAGATTGCTCAGGCATTTCTTACCATAACTTTAAAGTGAAATAGTCGAAATTAATTGAAGTGATCCATGACTTATTTATGGAAGTCTGAGATAAAATTGAGAAATACCAATGTATGGATTTAGGGAATGAATTAGGTACATGCTGCTGTGTAAGCAATTATTCCTCAAGTTTGAACCTTAAGATAATACAGTTTGAAATTGTCAGGAATCTAGAAGCACTCTGGTGAGTGTTTCTGCTTCAGAGTCTCTTCTGATTGCATTATGGGATGAGCCAGACAACATACTGTGAGCCCGTTTTCAGGTTCCTCGTGGCTTTACCCAGCAGGTCTGCATAGAGAGGATGATTGGACCATGGGCCTGAGTGCAGGTGTCTGAGATGGTCTGCACTTGGCTATGCTGCAGGGAGGCCTTTTTCTCCATCCCTTGGCATTTCTATAAATACCCTAGGGAAGAGACAGTCAGGACCCATTGGAATAGGTCCCAGGCCCTCTTGAGGCTATCCTGTATTTTCTGTCCATTTATCTCCACATTCTAAATCCTTCTATCTAATATTTCCTGCTGCTCTCACTAAAGAAAACTCTGGGGAACTGTGGGGTTGGTGGTTAAATGCCCCACAACATACTGTTTCAGAGCCTTGGGAAGTGAAGCAAGTGTGCTTAGATTTGCTTTCCTGTCGCTGTGCCCTGTGGGAGGCTGGTTTCCTAGCATGCTCATTCCGAAGAGAGTTCTGTGATTCAGAAAGAGTGAGTGCAAGCTCACAGGTTAGCATGACTGCAGCCATCTGGTTCTAACTTCATCTCAAGACAAAAAAAATGTCCTGTAAGACTGATACATGAACTTCATCTTCGTGGATGTTGGATATGTTTATAGTCTTGAGGAAAGCCAAGGACACTCTGTTTGTCATGGCCTCCTTTGTTAAGCTCAGCATATAAATTTCTTCCTCTTAGCATAGGATGCAGGAATCCACTGCTTAGCTACCCCTCAGAGCACACCTCTGTCCACGAGTCACTGATGATTTCACTTTGGAATACACCAGAAAGAGGCTCTTGAGGCAAAGAACTGATTTGGTGAATTTGCCATTTTCACAATTTTTTTGTTTATTTGGTTTTCAAGACAATGTTTCTCTATGTAGCCCTAGATGTCCTGGAACTTACTCTGTAGACCAGGCTGGCCTTGAACTCCCAGAGATCCACCTGCCTCTGCCCCATCCAAGTGCTGGGATTAAAGGTGTGTGCCACCACCACCTGGCATTTTCACATTTTTTAAATCAAAGAGCCTTTTATATAATTTTAAAGACACACTTCTTTGTTAACCTACCTATCTCTTTGTGAAACCTAATTTGATCAGCACTTCAGTGATGCCATTAGTCATGTGCCTCCCGGGGACTTGGGTAAAAAGCATCACAGCTTTAAATTTTACTCTTCTAAGTCTCTTTTTGTCATATTTTCAGTATATATATAATATAATATAAAAATATATAAAAAAAGAGAGAGAGAGAGCTGTAAGATCTACTATGGCATATATATATTACATATATATTTCTGTATATGTATTTCAAACTGTATATATATATTATATACATATATATATACATGTATATATACAGTTTGTATAATATATATACAGTTTGTAAAATAAATACATTTAAAAATATTATCAAATAAAGATATGCACTGAGGCTTTCTATACCACATTTAAAATTATTTATTATTATTATATATGTATATGTATATGTACACATGGAGTGTGTATGTGTGCCATGGTAATTGTGTGGCAAGAGGACAACATTGTGGAGTCAGTTCTCTCCTTCCCATCTTATGTGGGTTTCAGGGCTCTAACTACTGTTCCTAGGCTTGGATGGTAAGCAGCATTACCCTTAGAGGAATCTTGCCAGCCCTAGAGTATGTATTTTACCAATGTGATGCATTGCATTACTTTTCTAAAATGAAAAAAATTTTTTTGAATTCCTAGACAAACCTATCTGTCCCTAAGTGTTTAGGATATGGAGCCTGTAAGATCTACTATGGCCATTCCCTCTGGGTTGAACATGCTCACTGCTGATATCTTGAATCAGAGCAGTTGTGCTTACCTGTAGGTGACCCTCATGAGGTTGGGACCACCAACATTGCACATGGAGGGAGAAGACCACCCAGGAGGCTCCTTACCTCCTCTCCCTGGGATATATAATCTATGGGGTAAGCAACTGTTGGAGAAGGAGACTCTTCAGCAGTGTGAGTAAGCTGTGTTCAGAACTCAAGCGACAACAGCATCCATGAGCTGTCAGTCATGCACTGGTATGGTGTTTCAGGGATGCAGCTGCCTAAGCTACCCTGCACCCGTAAGTGAGTCCAGCAAATCTACTGCTTTACCCAGCTAGACAGGATCCTTTGTTGGTAGAATCCTCTCTTTGATCTGTTGTTGCCCCCTCTGTCTGGGGTGAACAGACATAGAATAGACATGTTCTCTTCAGGAAAGTTGTGTACCGGACCTCATAGTTGACAGTTATGAATTATTATAAGTACTTCCATCTGTACCATGCCCCTCATTTCAGTGACAGGCTTGGGAAATCACAGATTCCAGGCCCCACCTTACATACTTTCCAGAAGAGGCAGCATCGTTTAGGGTCAGGCTGACTCTTGGCAGGTTCTGGTCCTTGCAAATGGATGGATTGAGCTTTAAAACACGTCACTTTGAGCTCTCAATTGTTCCCCTGGGTGATAGGAAAAGTGCTGTGGTATCTGCTTCCTGGACCATATTCCATAGAAACATCAGCCTGTCTTCCTTTTTATCTACAATGGAGCCTGTGATAATATATAATATACAATATGTAATATAGACCATAAAATACATAATATACAATATATAATGCACTGGGACGACTTCAATCTCCAAGTGAGTCTCCATGAAATAAGGGCTTTCTACCACAGAGGAAGTTTGAAACTTGAGAAGTTTACAAGGCAGCATCAAGGGCTCAGAGGGTAAGCGAAGCTTTGCTCCAGGTTAGACCTGATGCTTATAGTCTTCGGTACTCTGGGCTGGCTCTGGATCTTAGTTTCTTATTCTGGTAGGAGGAAAGTCATAGACACCTTAAAAAAGTGATTGTGACAACCTAGGGAGGGATCTGTGTTAGACATTCCCAACACATTTGTAGTTGGTTATTATAGGAAGAAGTTTCCCTGCCTGATGAATTCAGCAGGTGCTCACTGAGTTTATGCCCAAGAGACAGTGAAAGCAAACACTTGGCCTCCAGAAGATCCCTGGTTCTGTGGCAGTTCATCGAAGCCCTCTGTTGTTGTCCAGCTGACATTTGATTGTTTTTACAGGGTTTACTTATTAGGATCCTCACTGAATTAAGGTGTTCGTTATGAAGGCTTTGCTGGTGGTGTGGCATTTCCTTCTTGCTGGCTTCTCTCTTTTCATTATTTTGCTTTCCCAGTCCTTCTTTCAACCTGCGAAGCTGCTTAAGCTTGAGGAGAAATAGACTAGTAAAGCAAACAGGAAAAACAAGAGAAGGCAGGCCGTTGGGAGTCACGACAGGCCCTATGGCAGATGGCAAGTGTGTTTTCTATATGCTTCTCGTCAGTCTGCAGTCCCTTCTCCCGCCTCCCTCTGGACTCCTGCAGGTTATCTGGCTTTCTCTATCAGCGCGCAGACAGGTGGGTGAATGCATACTGTTTTCATTCTGGTCCTAACCAGCTATTGTTTCTTGAGTTCTAAATGTAACTGGTAGGACGCCGGCACGTCATTCAAATCGGAACACGGGAAATCGCACTCTATCTAACCATGGATTTCTCAGTCCTTTAAGTCCCCAGAGGACAGTATTACATGGGACAGCAGTGAGAGCTGTGTCTGGATTCATGATTAGCTTGACCGTCTTGCTGTCTTTCCCAGCCTGTCCCCTCCACGTGTGTTCTGAGTATCTGCACGGCCCATTTCTCTTTCCGCGCCTTCTTAGCTGTCCTTCCTTTTCCTCTCCTCTTGATGTCTTCCTCCACAGCAGAGAAAGGCAGCGGAAAGAGGAAAAGGGGCCTGGGAGGAGGGCACACTTGAGTGAACCTCCCCCTCCCACTGCCCTGCACTGTGGTGACTTACCAAGGACTTTTGTCAGAACTCAAAATGTGCCAGATAGAAATGGAAAATGGTGTCAGGAAGCAAGAACAGATGTTTTCCTTCAGAACAGGGAAAACCAAGGAGATGATTTCCCTTCGATTGCATTTGCTCCCTCCCCTCTGGTTTTAGATGGAGCCAACAGGACCTAAACAGCCTGCGAGGCACTTCCCAGTGCTTTATGCACTGCATAACCTTTCTAAAACCAAGACATTTCAGAAGTCCCAAACCACATGGCTGCAGGAAGAAGGATAAACTGCTTCCCCCACCATTTTTATTAGTTTTTTAGGAGTGTTGTATAATATATTTTGAACATATTTATCACCCAATTCCTCTCAGATCCACTCTCCTCTCTCCCTTCTCTATGCACACAACTTTGTGACCTCTTAAAAAAACAAAACAAACCCCCAAACCATTAAGGACAGTCCATATACCCTTGGGTATGTAGCCTTCCATTGGATTGTGATAGACCTACCGGGGTCTGCACCTTTGGGAAGACTGACTCTCCCTCTCCCAGCAGCCATCCATTACAAATAGTCCTTAGCGAGGGCTGGGACTTCATGTCCCCTCCCCTGTCCACGCTGGAATCTTAGCTGGCTTGAGCTTACACAGGTTTCATGACGCTGTCACAGCCCCTGTGTGTTCACATGTGAAACTGTTTGCTTGCGTCTGTAAATCTCCACTTTGTTGTCGTCATCCACTGTCTCTAGCTCTCATAAGAACGTTTCTACCTGCTCTCCTACAGTCATCGCTGAGCCTTGTGGGGAGGCGGTGTGATACAGATGCGTGTAGCATAGAGTTGAGCATTCTGCAGTCTCTGAGTTTCTGCACCATGACCAATTGTGGTTTTTTTCCCTTGTTAATCTACTGCAAGAGAAGTTTCTCTGATGAGACTTGAGATGCACTAATCTATGGGTGTAACAATAAGTCACTAGGAGTCAGTTTAATACTGTGCTAAGCTGGGTTGTGGCGGTGGTGGCGTCGGCAGCGCGCGGCGCGGCGGCGGCGGCGGCGGCGGCGGCGGCGGCGCACGCCTTTAATCCCAGCACTCAGGAGGCAGAGCCAGGCGGATCTCTGTGAGTTCGAGGCCAGCCTGGTCTATAGAGTGAATTCCAGGAAAGGCGCAAAGCTACACAGAGAAACCCTGTCTCGAAAACAAAAACAGAAACAACAAACAAACAAAACAAAAAACCCCTGTGCTAATTTAGCAAATAATAGTAGTACTTTCTCTGCTAAGGCTTATAGGCCCAGCTTCTTGGCCCCAATAATAGTGCAAGGCCTGGGTTTCAGCTTTTGGAGCACCCCTTAAAATGCAATCAGAAGGTGGTTAGCTACTTTCCCAGGCCACCCATGCCATCACTGCCCCGGTGGGCCTGTCTTTCCAGGCCATGTGTCACTGCACTTCGCAGGGCTCACATCTGGGTGAGACTGCCGTTCACTCCTCCCCTCCGGTAGCATGACTAGTACCCGTCAGCACCATGACAGCTAGCCAGTAGGGAACGAAGCCTTCAGTGGAGTGGCATCTTGACTTCTTTGCGTTCTGTAGCTCAAGAGTACCACTCTGAAACAAATCATGGTTTGGTCTACCAAACAAGTAATGGGCATGGTCTACCTCTTCTGGGGCTGTTGGCTAGCCAGATCTCGCAGGATCCCAAACATTCCAGGCTGTTTCCCACCCTCTGCATCACCCTCCAGCACCCGGCACTAAGGCGCCATGGCTGAGGGTAAGCTGCTTTGCTGTCCTGTTCCTCGTCAAGGTCACTGTCTGTTCTAAACCTGGTGACGCCAAGGCCTGCCAGCTGCTCCCTACCTCTGCCCTTAACACTTCCTGTCTCTCCTGAGCTCCTCAGCCAGCAGTTAAAACTAAAGTTGAACCAAGCCACCTACGTGCTCAGAATTCTGTCATGGTGAAGACCCCTGGTCCTCTGGTGACCTCAGTGATCTCTACAGCCAACTCTAGCCTCTAACACCAGGCCTGTGCCTTCCTTCTGTCCCTGAACAGACCAGCTCAGGCACTGCACTCCTGCTATGGGGTCGTTGTACTTGATTTTTCTCCTGCTGGAGAAACATTTTTTTTTTCCCAGATAACACAAGTCTAGTTCCCTTCATTAGCTGACATTCCTCAAATCATTTCCTAATTTTTTTTTACTATAACAATGGATAGAAATTCATAATCCATGAGCACAACCAAGATTGATTTGTGTGAATATATATGTTCAATTGCTTCAGAAGTCTGTTTTAGGGTCATTTTGAGTTATTTTTATCTCAGTATCACACAAGTCCCTCTCTCTGTCTCTCTGTCTCTCTGTCTCTGTCTCTGTCTCTCTCTCTCTCTCTCTCTCTCTCTCTCTCCCTCTCTCTCTCTCTCTCTCTCTCTCTCACACACACACACACACACACACACACACACACACACATCACTTTGTTATTTCAAAGTCTGTTTGGGGATTGCTATTATTCTGGATTCCGGTTTCCACAGAAGCCCAATTGTAATCACTGCTCATTGTTCATCTAATAGGGTGGTCTTAGTGCTCAAGCTTTTGTCCGGGTGGAAGTGGAGGATGTGAATGATAATCACCCTATCTTTAATCCATCGACCTATGTGACAAGCATCAGTGGCCAGACCCCACCAGGCACTGAGATCCTCAACGTTCTCGCCAGTGACAGGGATTCTGGGACGTACGGAGCGGTGGCTTATGAACTCATTCCAGGAGACATGTCGTCATTCTTCACCATTGACTCCATTACAGGTATGTGACCTAGGGACAGCTCCACCCTCTGTTAGTAAACTTGACAGCCACCACTGTGTCTTTGAAATGGGCTGGTGCTTTGTTAGCCAAGACCTGGATGAGTCTCACATCTGCTCACTGAGCTCTTTAGTTTCATAATAATGCCAATCATCCATGTCAGAAGGTCAGTCCTCCTTTTAATTTCCCAAACACAGTAACTGTTTATCTTCCAAAGAACCCAGTGGTCTGCGTTTCCTAGAAATAAATATTTAAGACATTACTTTCTCTTTCCTATGTTTGTTGTCATCAAAATAATGTTTGGAATATTTCGATATAAGACTTAAGATTTCAAGTAGCATCGGAAATAATTATAGATATTCTGGCTTCAAAATAAGGCTACAAGCCAAGCCAAAGGTTATTGAATCTGAGAAATAGGCAGAATGCATTTTTTATTTTAATAATGTGTTGCATGTGTGCACAGGTAGTTAGTCTTCAAGAGGACATTCTACCACAGCAGCCAGGTACCAAGTTACCTTGTCTTATTTGTGATGGCCATAGATATGACAAGCCAGTCATGGTCTGCACAGGCAACACAGTGCTCTTAGTTTGCCCTTTCACCCAGCTCCACTACATCGTCACCCTTCCTGCCTTCAAGGTGTGCTGTCTCTGGCTTGTGACATGAGTTGTTTACCTCATGGTCTTTACAAGGCAAAACTTTCCTTGCTCAAAATAGTTCACTGACGTGGCCCCTTAACATTTCAAAGATCAGAGGAACACACTTTGGTAGGAAATTAGTCTGCTTATCTCTGCTTTTTTAAAATTCATCTTAACCGAGAACCTTAACTGCCTGTTGTACTCAGGCCCACGGGGCAGTAACGTTGCCAAAAATATATAAGTCAGCCATAATCGGGAGATAGGATCTAAAAGCATTTAGTGAATTGTTTTTAAAAGACGGCACACTCATCATCCCAGCTCCCCCGGAAGAGCTTGAAGAATGAGCTGTTATTCATTCTGTCCACAGAAGAGATTTCTGTCCCTGTGGGCCATAGTCAGCCCTGTGCCTCCCTTCCTGGCACCCTCTACACAGCAAATGCCATTACTAATCACAGAAAGTGCTTTATGTGGGTTGTTATCTAGGGACAGATCAGAGGGAATTTTTTTCTAAGCAAAGACCAAATTTGTAATGGAAGCAGCCTTGGGTTACTGTTGTTGGCAGGTTTGATGGTTGTGCGTTTGGGTGGAAGACATTTCTCAGGCAAACAACATTTGGAATTTTGTTGCACTTAATCACAAATTGTGAGTGGTCCAGGAGGGCTGGTAACGTTTTGTTTTAACCTTTAGAAAATGCAAGAGTGTCAGTGCTAGCTGTGTGTGGGACAAAGTCATCCAGGGAATAGTAAGTCTCCAACCTGCACCACTGTGTTCCAGAAGTTCCTATAGTGAGACTGAGAAGTTCCTGTGTGCATTTGGAGTACCAGGAGGTTTTCCATGTCTATCGTGAAATGCTGACATCAAGCTAGTAGCTCTTGTTGCCTTAGATACTTCATCTTTTGTAGTCAGCACAATTAAGATCTGCTTTAAAGCAACTGAGTCTTCACATTATTATTAATTATAGTTACTATCTTGTACCATAGATACTCAGAAATTTCATCCTGCCAGAGTGAAACAAAATACCCGTTAATTAGGTCCTTCTGTTTCCCTCACCCTTAGCCCCTGGCAACTCCCATTCTGTTCTCAGCTGCTGTGAAGTTGACATTTTCTTTTGACAGTGAGATCAGGGAGTGTTTGTCTTTTTATTCATGGCTTTTTTTTTCACTTAGCATTATGGATATCCACGGATATCCGAGAGGCTAACTAGTCTGTGTGTACCCACATGACAGTTTCCTCACCCATGCACTGGTGAGCCTTTGGTCCATTGCATATCCTGGTGACTACGAATACTGTCACAACATAAAGAAGAGGGCAGGTGTCTCTTTGGCATACTGATTTTATTTTCATTGGACACATACCCAGAATTGCTGCTTCTGGCTTGATGGACTCTCCATATTTTTTTTTCTGTAACAGCCACATCACATGCCCTATCAACAGATATTCTCAAAGAAGAAAAGGTGTAGTATTAAAACATGGTTCTCCTGTGGTAGAGTCACTGTGTTTTAGTAACTTTTCTCTCCCTGTAAAGCCTTCTCTCTAAAGCCAGTAGCAATAAACAGTCCTGAGACACCATCTCTGTCAGTGAATACTTGTGAAATAAGTGAATAAATGACACCAGAAATAACTGGAACGTGATTTGAATTTTTACTGCACCCTCCTAAGGAATTGCATGGGAATTCCACTGATAATAAGGAACAAAACTAGGTTTAAAATCCTCTGTGATAGAGCATGGCCAGGGACTCTGTACATTCCTCTCAATTCTTTTTAGAACTCACCACCTCTCTCAACTCTCTCAGCCTGTGTGAAGATTTGGTTTTTCTCTCCTCCCTCTGTCTCTGGCTTTATTCATTTCTTTTCCAGGTGGAGACCAGCCTGTTTACAATGGGACTTTTCAGTCCAATCACTGTACCCTTGATTATAATTATACCCTTGGGGCCTGAATTCTTACATAGGAGGGCAGAGGTGAGGTTGTCATACAGTGTGAAAATGTTGAGACCCAATGAGTCCACTTACAAGATTACTGCTTCCCAAAATACTTACCCATCTCTGAAGGACACCCACTCTCTTGCATTCAGTCTCATCCACCCTTCCTTTGGGTGATTTTTTTTTTTTGTACTATGCATGCTGTTTGAAAGCTTGCGTAATTTGTGTTGGAGGCCCATGTTTTGCTAAAAAAGAAGAGCTCACTCACTGATCTGTTTGTGCCACAACCAAGGCCCATGCCTTGAGACCAGAGTGCAGACTTACTGTGCCCTTCTGGGAAGAGAAATATTTTGAAGGAAACTGGAAATGGACGTGACAGAGTCGTGGTTGTCTTCTCTTGTGGGTTTATGTTCATGTTCTGTTTCTGGTTTGCTGTGTTTGCTGCTCATTCAGAGAACATTTTTGTAGACTGCGTCCAGGCACGAGGAGAGAGGTACTGACTGGAGCCTTCATTACTCTCGTTCTCAGTCCACTGGCTCGCTTTGATGTGGGCAAGAAGCAGACCACTCTGTTTTGAGTTTTAAGAGGAAGAAACACAAGAAGCAGATTTATTAATAGCTCTCCTCTCATGTATTTTTATTCTATTTATAACTTATACATAGATATTTTAATTCTGCTTAAATCTGTTTTTACTGTGTGTGTGTGTGTGTGTGTGTGTGTGTGTGTGTGTGTGTTGTGTACATGGCCATATGTGGAGGTCAGAAAACAAGTGGCAAAACACAATTCTCGCCTTTCACACTGTGGGTTCCAGGGGTACAACTCAGGTTTTCATATTTGGCTGCAAACACCATAACCGATTAAGTCATCTTGCTGACCGAAGGTAAAGTCTTAGCAAGCATCCAATTTGTGATGATCCCTTAGCCTCTGTCTCTTTAGCGTACTTTTCCTATCTGAAATGAGCCACCACAGCAAGCAGCTTCCATTTTTTAAATACTCTTCATAGTAGCATAAAACAGCCACCCATTATCTCTAATTATGTCTTATTTACTTAATTATTTTTCACTGAAGAGCAATTTAATTGTCAATTCAGTATCTATAACCTTATCTGGGGCTTTATGTGCAAAGGGGCTCCTGGGGGGCTTGCTGACTGCCAGTTCAGTGAGAGACACTGTCTCAAAAATAAGGTGGAGAGCAACCGAGGAAAACATCTGATGCAGAGCTCCAAGACACACACACACACACACACACACACACACATACACACACACACAACCAAGACAGGAAATGGAAGCCAGATCATCTGTGCAGCACATTCACAATGTTGAATGTACCAGACACTGGTTGAGGTGTGTGGGGCACATCCGTAAACAACACAGGGAGACATTCCTCTTAGTGCTACCTAGCAGAGTAGGTTTATGCCGCCCAACCTAAGTTTGGTTGTAGTATACACAAAGTTTTGCACTGCAGAAAAATAAATAATGAAATGGGTGGCTGACTGCCAGCCCAGGGCAGCTGTGCCCCAGTGTTACTGCAATATGTCATTTGTATGAATCGTGAGGACTCTAGTGCAGATGATAAGTAATGTAGCAAGGCTGTTTGTCTTTGTTTCCAAAGTAGATTCTTTCCTAATGTTAGCTCTATGCTCAGATTTCTTACCACGCCATGATTCTCATAATTCTTCATGATTGCCACTCTCCTGTGCTTACCATTTGATGTTTTGCTGTGTAGTTAATAAATTAATACCATACCTCGTTTTATAAGGGATGTGAGCCTGCCTCTGCCAAATACATGATTTTTCTTGTACATGCAAGACAGAATCTGAAATTAATCACGAGCACCTAATGAGTAAATGTTACTTTCAAAGGAAACAAAAGCGTGTTAGAGAAATTCCTCATGAGTGCTTTCGGTACGAGAGCAGAGACTCACAAAAATGGAAAGATATTCATAAATCAATTGCCTCACTGAACAAAGGCAGGAATTAAAGCAGACGGGATCTGGTGATGTGCCCAAAGGTGGAAACAGGCAATATATGTGTCTTAATTAGGGTTTCAGCTGCTCTGAAGAGACACCATGACCACAGAAACTTTTATAAAGGAAAATATTTAATTTAGGTGGCTTACAATTTCAGAGGTTTAATTTCTTCTCCTCATGGCGGGAAACATGGCAGCATGAAGGCAGACAATGGTGTTGGAGAAGGGGTTGTGAGTTCTACATCCTAACCAACTGGCAACAGGAACTGAACTGTGGCACTGGGCGTAACTTGAGCACAGGAGATCTCAAAGTCCACCCCCAAAGTGACACACTTTCTCCAACAAGGCCACATCTCCTAATAGTGCTACTCCCTTTGGGGGCTGTTTTCTTTCAAACCACTATAATATGGAAAGCATGGTTAAGATCATGTCTTACATAATATATTAAGCATCTTTTTCATATACTGCCTTTTTGAAATTTCAACAACTTTAGTAGATGAAGATATTTTTATGTCCATGTGCAACTTAGGAATTCAGATTCCCTGTGAATCTGACTTACTCACACGGACATAGAAATAAATTCAACCCTTGGTTTTCTTATTGAACTTCCGTTCCTGTGTTGTTCTTTCAATCATTGGGACTGCTTTTAAGCTAAAGGAAAAAAAAGTAAGATAAATACAGTTTCTCTTGTACAAGTAAATATGGGTAAGAATGACCTCTCATTGTGACTTCCTATACAAGCCTGTTTGAAGCACCAAATTAACTACTGATTTTTAAACTTGCCTTTTTTTATTTAAATAGTTTAGTGGAATATTGCAGTGAATGTATTTTTCTTAAGAAGTTCCTCGGTTTTCATTATGAGGTAAAATATCCATTCTAGTCCTTATTGCTGCTACAACTAATCCTCCAAATAGTTGGAAAGTTTCCATATCACAAAACAAATATAGACGAGACTTTGTAGGTATCGATGATTAATAGGGAATTGGTATTCATATCCTACAGTCTGGGTTACTACTGTTTTGGACTATTTATTTTAGGTTCCACATTAGAAGATAAATTCTAGCTTTTTTTTCTTATTTCTATTCTTTCTCACAAGCCTATATATTACAACTTAAGTAGTGACTCACAGATTATTTTATAATGAGGATTTCTACCGTGATTAAGAATATCTCATTTTTTTCCAAAATATTTGATTCTGAAAGTTAATATCACTTAACTAATGATTGCAAGTATTTAAAGTTATCTAGCAGATTTAGTTGAAAGATGATCTTCATCTTACATTTTCACTACTCTATAAATCTAAAGCCCATTTCATCCTAATAAATGGGATTTTTTTTTAAAAAAAAAAGTTACATAATGAAGAATACAGACCAATGACAATGCAGCTAAGGACTTGGATAGGCCCTAATTCCATTTCTAGTGGGTGTGATAAAATATCCTAGCACCAGGCAACTTTAGGCAGAATAAGTTTATTTGGCTTACAGTTCCAGATCATAGAACATTATTGAGAAGTCAGAACTCAAGTAGACAGTCACATCGCATCCATAGCCAAGAGCAAAATGCAAAACCCACACATTCCTGCTTACTTGTTTGCTTGTTCTCAGCTAACTTCATTGTGTATTGTTCAGGATCCCCTGAGGAGGGAATAGTGATGCCCACAAGGGTCTGGCTCTTCCCATATCAACTAAAAATCAACACAGTGCCACACAGGCCAAACTAAGGCACTCTTCAAAGATGGTTATAGGTTGTGCCAAGTTGAGAATGAAAACAGATCATCACAGTATGTAAATCCAAATAATTATTAAAACATGATAACCAGTATCTGTAAATTTATCAGTATCTGTTTTTTAAGGTTGAAGTTGGTTCTCACAACAATAGCGAATAATGATTTGCAAGGGTCATAAAAAATGGGAACCAAGTAATCACTTTAAAGTATTAAGATGTAGTGTTACAGATTTCAAGCTGATAAATGTATATGCTAAAAAGGCTATTAATTTATGATTTTGCTATTTTGTATGCAAAGCATGCACAATTATATTTTATGTGTGGCACATATATTAAATAGAGATGCTTTCTGGCCCTTCAACTTTTAGTAGAGTTAATCTTATTGAAGAACGTTGGCCTCAGGGGATGGAGACAGTTTGTTGGCAAAGTGCTTGCTGCCCAAGCTTGAGGACCCAAATTGGATCTTCAGCACCCATGCAAAAACTGGGCATGGTGGTGTGCACCTGTAGTCCCAGCACTGGGGAAGTGGAGACAGGAGGACTCCTGGGACTTAATGGCCAGCCAGTTTAGCCAGATGAGCTCCAGGTTCAAAAAACACTCAAAAATCTCAAAAAGCAAGATGGAGAAGCAAGTTTTGAAGATACCCATCACTGAGCTCAAGGCTTCATGCATGCCCACAAAAACATGCCCACTATCTCTCTCTCTCTCTCTCTCTCTCTCTCTCTCTCTCTCTCTCTCTCTCTCTCTCTCTCTCTCTCTCTCTCCCTCCCTCCCTCCCTCCCTCCCTCCCTCTCTCTCTCTCTCTCTCTCTCTCTCTCTCTCTCTCTCTCACACACACACACACACACACACACACATACACACACACACACACACACGTGTGCTGGACTCAAATTACACTTTCTCTTTGTCAACTATGCTCCAGTAAAGCTGAACAAAAAGAAGGTTGAATT
Source organism: Peromyscus leucopus (assembly GCF_004664715.2). Lineage (NCBI taxonomy): Eukaryota > Metazoa > Chordata > Mammalia > Rodentia > Cricetidae > Peromyscus > Peromyscus leucopus. Next base: position 60,130,375 of record NC_051068.1, read on the forward strand.
CAAACATTTTGACTTTCCTAGATTTCTAGGTCTTTTGGGGGCTCAAGTTTTTAAAGAAAGTGCACATTTGAAATGCTTGGTGTATAGAGTCCCAGCTTCTTCAATTCTCTCCTCTTTCAAGTGATGAATGTTCATTCAACAAACTTTCCTAGACCCAGGTGTGCATGCCTGATGGTTGTTCCCTTCTTGCTGCTTTTCCTGGACTCCTCAGTTAATTCCCCTTTGGGTCAGCACATTATAAAACAACAAAAAGCTTTCTGTGAGCCAAAGGATTCCTGGGAGTTAGTGGCCAGTTTAGCCAGATGAGCTCCAGGTTCAACAAACACTATCTCAAAAAGCAAGATAGAGAAGAAGCAAGTTTTGTAGACACCCGTCACTGAGCTCAAGCCTCCATGCATGCCCACAAACATTCCATTTTTTGCTTTTTATTCTCTCATTTCTTTTTTGGGAGGGTGAATATTGGGGTTGAACCCAGGGCCTTTCATGTACTAAACATGTGCCCTGCCATTGAGTTGCATTCTTAAACACTCTGCCTCATTAAGAGAACCATGCATGTTTTCCACAAGAAAGAATAGCTCAGGAAAAATCTCCATGTGTGAATACAATCACAATAGTAAGAACTCTGCAAAATGCAGAATAACCATGCAAAGTGTTATGGGTCAAATGGAACATGGGCTGTGGAACTTTATGGAACAGCTCCAATTGGTGTGGCAAGTTGTAGAAAACCTAATGATTTCAGAGAATCAGATCTGGGAGTGGACAATTTTAGGTAGGTATTTATAACAAGAAACCAAAATGTAAGTTTGACCTGCAAAATGAACAACAAAACCTGCATTCCACAGGAACTGTAAATGTTATGTGGGTTATACGAAGGACACCCATCTTGTCAAAGGTATAGAAGGTTGGCAGACTGGAGGGAAAAGATGGACAGCTCTGAGGAGCTGCTCTTGGGTTATGGGTTGCTCTGGCGTGAGGCACCTGCATCTTATTGACTATTTGGAGAACATACTACATGTTCCCTGAGTTAACAACAAGGTTCACAGAAGACTCGTGTCTGGCAGTCATCTGAGAAATCTGAAGGGAAAAAAAGGACTGGCAGCAGAATAAAGGAGTCATTTCTGAAGTGGAGACAAACCACGTTCCAGGAGCTTGTAGGAATGAACAGAGCTTGATGTTTCCCTTGGATTCAGTAGATTCAGAGAGAGAAACATGGTGTTGTTTTCAGGTTCTGTCTTTTGAGGACCACAGGGCCTACCTCCAGTTCTTCAGAAAAAAAGAAACAGCAACAAACATTCTGAGTGAAGATGCCACTAAGGTAGCTTCAGATTAGAAATTACAAAGCAGCTCCAAGTAGCCAAGCATCTTCCTCCTATAGTTGGTATCTTGAAAGACCTTCCCAGGCCCATCGGATGATAGCTGGGTCTACAGCCTGTGTGCTACTGGGAGATGTAAGAACTTGTAGGAGACAAGGCTTATGGGGAGATGAAGGGATCTTGGTGGGTGCCTTTGAAAGTGATCTTGGGACTGCATCCCCTTTGCTTCCTCTGTCATGTGCTGTGATCACAGTGGGCTGTCAATCTCCACAGGTCCCAAAACAACAGGGACAAGGGGCCACAAAGTATATGGAGCTTTCCAACATTCTGTTGCCCACACTCCCCTTGTCAGATAGGATCATCCCCTGCTATCATCAATACAGGGAGCTCACAGGAGACAGAACATGACTTAGGAGAGGGAATCACGAGTTGAGCTACCTTCCATGTGACCTTGTATTGAGCCAAAACTATGATCCCAAGCAAACCCTTTTAGGTTGATTCCCTTGGGTATTTGTTATAGCAATGGGAAGTTGACAGACACAGTCGCCAGAAAAGAAAACAAGTTTTAAATGACTGTGCAGTCTAAGAAGTCTTCATGCTAGGTCATGATGACAGCGTCTGTGAGGGAAGAGCTTCTGCCCATCCTCTTCCTCCTCTCCCCTTGCTTCAACCATGGATGATTCAGAAACTCCTGTGAGTGAGGTGAAGGGGAAGACAAGAGCTAATCAAAGACAAAGAGAAGGAGCCAACGACTTGACATGGAGCATGCTTCCTACCTAAAGCTTAGGGTAAGGCTAGAGTTCTGATGTCCTTTATGTATTAAGTTAAGACAGTGGCCTTGAGTAGCAGAAGGGAGTTTATTAGTAACTGATTGATAGTGACTATTGAAGTCACTATTGGAAGTTACTGAATTTTCACTTTGGAACAGAGGAAGAACAGCCAACTGCCACAAATAAATTTAAATAGGAGGTGGAAAAGGTCAATCTATGATTACAACTTCTGAGTTGTTTTGTCTCCTTCTGTTCTACCCAATTAATGACAGGGGGAGATGATTCCATCTGACAAGGACAGTGTGGACAAGGGAATGCTGGATGCTCCGCTGAGTGGGCATTTATGAAAGAATGTAGTGACACAGTGACATTGCTAGAATTAAGGTATGAGGTGAAGGTTTGGATCAGTTATGTGATGTGACAAAACTGATCTGTGTGGATGACTCTGGGAGTAGTGTGCTGGGTGGATTATGGGAGTAGAAAATCTACATATTATAATAATCCAGGTATAATGAGGATTGTCCATAAGAAAAAGGCAGTAAAACAGAGCAGAAATAACTAATTGGATAGCATTTTAGTGGTATTGTTTCTTTTGCGTGTGTTTGTGAACATGTGTGATTTTTTTGTCTTAGCTAGAACATTTGTCTGTTTCCTTAAGTCATTTCCTGTTTAAATATATCACTGTTTCTCAGATTCATTCATGCTAATGTATTTTCTCTTTTTTTTTCTTTTTAAACTCTGAGCTTGGATCTTTATCTGAGAGAATTCTTTGAACCCTCACAATGATGATGTGTTCCTCTGGAAAGTACTTGTGTCTTGCTTTTGCTGAAATGCCTTGAGGAAATATCTGTCTTCATTCATATTCCCTCTCTGTTTCCCTGTCTATCTGTCTGTCTGTCTGTGTGTCACCTTCCCCCCCCTCACACACACACACACTCCATGGAACCCCAGGAATCCTGTGTCTGGCCTATGCTGCATCACTGAGGTCATCCCCAGTGCTATGTCTGTACCACTTAAACTTTTTCTTGGCTTCAATTTTTCCACATTATCTGTATTGTTAATCCAGACTGCAGATTAATACAAGAGCTGTTTCATATTCAGGAATTCTCAAAGAAATGTTTACCAGCTCTAGCACTGAGTTTCAAACCAGACGGTTTCCTTTGCAGTCTACTGGATATGAAGCGATTTATGTCTAGTTCATCTTTCAACTGAAACTTGGTGGAATCATTTTATCAGACAAACCCTGGGCAGACTCTCAATCCCCAGCCTGTTCCTACAGAAGCCTGTGGTCTGATTTCCTGCAGTCTGATCACCATGAGGTCGTTAAAGGGAAAGTTCACTCACGATCACTAGGGTTTGGCAGATTATCCGAGTCAAGGCTCAATTCTGTATGTTGATTAATGTGTTCTGACAGGACTTAATTTTTAATTTTTTTATTGTTGACTTATTCTTTCAGAGAATGTGTATTCACATTTCACAAAGCAATTGCTTTTGGGAAGGGAGTCCAAGGACCAATGCAGAAACAGAAGTTCCCCGCTAAGGTTCCTTTCTGTAGCTTTTACTGTCCTGTGGTTGTCTTATTTCATGTGAGTGATAGTTAACATCATGAGACATGACAAGGCCATGGCCGAGAGGCTCTGCATCTGCAGACATGAGCATGTGTGGTGAAGGTGGTGGGGAGGTCTGCCTTCAGAAGCCTGGCTCTTTAACAGATTCCAGATCCTATGCTGCATGTGATTGGAGGGATAGTGATCCACTTCTCCTATAATGTCACACTTAGCCAATTGACGATGAAGGAAGCTGATGTCAGCTTTACTGGTTTAGAATAGACTCCATATTTAGTCTGGTCAGTAGAGATGACTTGGGGTATGTGATGACTGTGGATAAGACTAGAAAGCCATGAAAGCCTATATAAAAAAAAACAAGGAGTTAATTACAACAGATGACAGTAATATCCCTTTTATTTCTGCACATAAATAGGGTCCATTACAATGTGTGTGGGAGTTACAATATTCTATATTCAGGTAAATTGGAGCACCTAGTCAGTACTGTGATTAAATCCTATAGCATACATAACTCATAGAAATAGCAAATGTCTAAAAACAGCTTATGCCACCATGAAGGTGGAATTTTCCATCTCAGTTATCTTGAGTTTTCTAGTTTCAAGGTAAACACATTGATGGCTTGTAGTTTGCATCTGCATTCCATTTCTCTAATTCACCAACTATGACATAAAGATAGACATTTCCCCATGATTTTAGCAACTCTTCCCCATTGGACCCACCCACACCCTCCTTGTGGCCCACCCACTGACAAACTAAATTGTTTATTGCCATTTCCAGAACAGAAGAGTCTTCAAGAGCACCCTTTAGGGAATCCTTCCCTTCCTCATCCACTTTCTTTTCTATTGCCCACCCTTCTTCCAACTCCCACTGATACACTTGGGTCATGCTGAACAGGGTGCACCCCTCACCCATGTTCCCAGTTTTCATGTTAACATGTCCTTACTAGAATCCTGAAGTCTTGGCCAGAGGTACCACTTTTCCTGAAATCTGTCTATCCCTACAGCTTTTCAAGCATTTTACCTGAGGTTTGGAGTTTTCTGTTAATTATTTCTTCCTCCTCCTCATTCTCTTCTTTCTCAGCTAATTAATTAATTAATTGTTCAATTAAGATTTTTAAATCTTGACTTTTTTCTTGAAGAAGGAAAAATGCTAATTTTTATTGTATAGTTTTAATTTTGTGAAATGTTCAACTGTTGATCAATAAACAATAGTTATTTACATAACCAATAAATGATTAACTTTCTAATTGATCCAACAGATTTCAGAAAAACTGACTGATTAATTAACCTTTTCTAACCCATCCATGCTGTGTTTCCCAATAAAATATGGCATGTTTTGATTTCACCAAACTCCAGTCTCTCTAAAGGAATCAAGAATCATTTTACACAAATCCAGGCTATGGTAGGCATCAAATGAGGTGAGAATGTGTTCAAATGTACAGAAGTTTGCTTTGTGATGATTCCTTTTAAGAGTGAGTGAAGAGATTCTAAAGATTTGTGATTGCTGCCTTGTAGAAAAGTTAAATTTGGAGGGGAAATAGAACGATTTAGAAAACTGGCCTCAATGCTTTAAGATGTTCCAATTTGAGATAAAAATGATTATTGACCTTTTGTAAGCCTCATATTTTTAATGAACACTGATCTTATTTTTGGTGAAAACAGAAGGCTAAAATAAGATTATAAGAATTTCATGCCATTTTCTACTCAAATTTAGCATTGTAAATTTACTTCCCAATATATAAATGTATGTGTTCATACACTGTTGGGAGATACTAATATTTATTTATTTATGCATTTTTTTGGAGACAGACTCCCACTGTATTATAGGCTGGCTTCACATTCATGATGCCACTGCTGAGTACATGTATGAATCACCACGCCCCAACAAGACTGACCATATAGATAGGCAGTATTACTTTGAAGTCAAAATTGCAGCATCATTTTTTTTCTTACGAAAGTTCTGGAATTACTTAATACATATATGGAAAAGACTGGCTACACAGTTTAAAACTAGACTTCTTCAAAGGATTAAAAATAACTGATTTAGAGGAGACCATCAGAAAGTGAGTCAAAGTCACTATATACCAAGGTATTAACTCTGTTTTGTGTGTTTGGGGAACACATCTGCTCAGGACTTAAATCCTCCACAAAAGGGAGGTGATTAGATGTGCAACTTCACATTGAGGTTGAAAAAAAAAACCAGTAGAATTTTCAAGTTTTCTTTCTCCTTTTTAAAACTACATAGGTAACTTCTTTGTGAAAGAATGTTTTCAAATACTTTTACTAAAAAAATACCTATCTCATCTATTTATCATATCTCTGTGTATGTTTGTGTGGGTCTTTGTGTGTGTGCATGTGTGTGAGTGGATCTGTGTGTCTGCGTGTGCACATGGGTGCAGGTGTTCTCTAGACAGCAGAAGAGGAAGCCGGGTCCTCTGAGGCTGGAGTTGCAGGTGGTTGTGAGCTGCTGCCCAGTGTGGGTGCAAGTGAAGCAGACTCAGGTCCTCTGGATAGCAGGAAACCTTCTTGACTGCTGAGTCATCTCTCCAGCTTGTCAATTGATTTCTAATGTCTCTTCTGCTAGATGTTGCATATATAAAGTAAGTTGTAGGATCTGAGCAAATCTTTGTTAAGGTAAATTATGTCAAAGCAATTCAGGATAAACTATTTCTGGGCTGTGAAGTATTTGTTTAAAAAGTTCCTAAAACTTTGCCATGGCTTGAATGTCCATATGAAAGACAAGGAGTTAATGTAACAGATGACAGTAATAATCCTTTCATTTCTGCACATGTATAGGGTCCTTTACCGCGTATGTGGGAGTTTTGATATTCTACACTGAGGTAAATTGGAAGCTTCTGTCTGAGGTAGCTCAGCTTCATGTCTGCTTTATGTATAGTTGCTCTCTGAACTCCATAAATTTCAGCAGGTAGATGCCATTAGGACTCTGTGGCTTCCACGGGGACTCGGATGCTCAGAGAGTGTGGTGACCCGTCGTCTCCTGTGAGATGGTTAGGTGGAGCAGACATCAGTTCATCCCATCACAGTGGAGAACTTCAGATAGGCAGAGTCCATAATCAGGGCTAGAGCGAAGACAGTCAAGAAGACAATAAAGGGGGAAAGAATGTTTTGTTTGTCACCGTTCCACGCAGATAGACTGAATCAGTTATGAGTTTAATTTTTTTTTCTAGAGCATCAAAATAAACCAGCCTTCTGTCTTATTATTCTAACAGCATCTGTCAGTTATCTCGTTGTTTATTTTTTGGAAGGTAATTATAGCAGCACTGAAATGAGTGTGTGAGTCAGCATCTGGTTACAACTGCCACGCGCGCAAACACACACACACACACACACAAGTCTCTCTATGAAGACTATAATTTTCTCTAGCCACTGAACCCTAAATAGACATGAAAGCACAACAATAATAAAAGCATGGCTTTATTATGTATATTTATTTTTATTTTTAAGTCTTTCAAAAATAGTTTTTCCCCATTGTCAGAATCTTCCTAGGAAGAAGGAGGCAAATTATATGCTTTAAAGATATAAGAATATGGAGCTCTAGTCTATTAATAATAATGAGTACCATTAAATACAATCGGTAGAGGGTTATTAGTTCTATACCAGGCTCACCAGACCAAACCCACACAGAATCACACATGATGACTTCCTGAATGACGTCAAGATAAAGTTCAAAACTGACCCATAAATCAGACATGTGTAGCCAGTGTCACAGAGGATTACCTTTTGCTTTAATTTTTATAAGAAAATTAGCTTTGAAATGACCCAGCACTGTTCTTCTTCCACACTTTTCTGTCTATAAAGTCAACCTCCTCTGTTTGACTCATTGAGAATATTTCAACCATGAGGTGTGTCCTGATGCTAGAATCACAAAAATCGGCCAAAGTCTTTAAACTAAATTTGTGGTCATTTTGTTTGTTGACAATATTGATTGACCATTTTCTACATGTCACTGACTCTTCTCCATATTCTGCCCATATTGACCATTTTAACCATTTTCCCTGAATGTATTGTATGATGTACTCAATTAGAAGTTAATACACAGAAGGGAAGGGGCCTCTATGCAAGATCACCCAAGTCATCCCTGAAAGCCAAGGCTCTATGGCTTAAAAAACCATACTCCACCAGGTGCTTACTATCCGAGTTGGTTTCCTAGGGCTGCTGTAACAAAATACCATGGACCAAGTGACCTTAAATAACAGCATAGTACCGACTCAGTTCTGGAGGCCAGAATTCTGAAACTAAGGTGTCTACGGGCTTGATGCCTGTGGGGTCTGAGAACTAAGTGTTCTCTCTCTCAGACAGCTTCCAATAGGTGCTAGCAATCCTTGGCTCCTGGCAGCACACCTCCAACCTTGCCTTCATCTCTATGTGGCCTTCTTTACATTTGATTCTTCTTGGTTCATTTCTCCTCCTCCTCTTCCTCCTTCTCCTCTTCCTCCTTCCCCTCTTCCAACCCCCCTCCTCTTTCCTTCTCCTCTCCCTACATCCTCCTCCTCCTTCTTGTTTTTCAAGACAGAGTTTCTCTGTGTTACAGTCCTGAATTCCTAAAACTTACTTTGTAGACCAGGCTGGCCTTCAACTGACGGAGATATGCCTGCATCTGCCTCCAAAGCGCTGGGATTAAAGTTATGCATCACCACTGCCCAGCTCATTTCTTCTTAGAAGCACTATAATGATTGGATTTAGAAACCATCATAAATCTAGGGTGGTTTCATGCATGAGATCCTTCAGTTTCATGCACAGACCTATCTGAAGACTTCAGAGGTTGTAAATAAATATGTGTTTTGGAAGCAGACCTTTCCACTTACTCTGATGCCTTTACAGTGATCTAGTTTTCAGATAATACAGTATTCTTCATTCTATTGTTGCCAAAATTGTGACTTTTTCATGGGATTTCCTCAGGAGACACAATCAACTACACAGGTCTGGGTATTCTAGGGGTTTTGTTCTGGATTTAAGAAATATTTTTCTTTAGATTGAATATTTTAATCACAGGTTAGGACTGGAGGTGAGGATAGGTTGGAAGCAGTTGATATGTGCAATTCGTTCTCTGGAGTTTTCAGAATATGTCATGTGATTGAGTGAGAGAGAAGAGCTGGAGCCTCTGATCTAAAGGTAGGGTATTTGGGCCTCCCAAATGGGAGCTGTCAGCCCATACTTGTGTCAACTGCTCATGTCAGTATCTAGGTTTTTAACATTAGGGAAGATTTGTTAAATATTTTTAAAATATTAAATTAAATTAAATATACAGTGGACACAGTGGAAACCCATAAACAATATAGGTAATAGAACTATCCACAAGATTAAGCCAAGTATAAAATACACATCTGTCTAAGACAAGGTTATATAAAACTGCCATTTTATTAGAGGAAGTGGGATATGCTGGTAAAAGAAGAGCCCTTATGACCTCCTTCAAAATGCTTCTTTATGATTGGTAGGCAAGTTGTGAGGACAGATGAGTCCTTGTTTAGCTTCTTGAGTCAATTTCTTATGTACTCTTTTTCACAGAATTTCATAGAATATTGATGTTACTCTGATTGTCTCACTTTTCCCTTTCTGAAGAAGAGGTTTTAATTAATCAATCATCATAAATAATCCTATTTCTTGTGCTACATGGAATTATTCAGCTAACCCTATAGTCCTTAAGATGGAGGGAAGGGAACTAGTGTTGCAGCATGGAGTCAGTTTATGTCAGGCCAATGCTAAACCATCTGTTTGCATATGCTGTTTAATTGAGCCTCACAGCATATCTGCACACTAAATGGTGTCATTCTACAGTTTGTTTATAGGCCATAATCAGATTCAGAAGGTTTGCAAAATTGTTCAAGGTCAACTATGAGTTGACAGAACCACGATTTGAAGGCAGCTATATCTGAGGCTGAGATATGGTCTTTTATTGTTCCATAAACTCGAAAGAATTTTTTTTTTTTTTTACTTTGCTTCTACGAATCAGCTCCCCATGTGGAAAATGTCTAAGATGCCAGGTCTACGTGGAGTCTGGTTCTGTTCAGAGTTAATCAAAATCATCCACCATCCATGAGTAGATCTAGTACTGAGAACATAAAATTAGCATATAGAATCAGAAATCTAACATTCTTAGCATTTGAAGGCAAGGATAAAAAAGCATCACAAACTTCATTCAGTTGTTTGTGGAGTGCTGAATGCAAGAGAAAATTGGATATTTTAAAACTCAGAGAATGAACTCATGCTCTGGGTATATCACAGTAGTTAAACTGGTCATGCAACTTTCACAGAAATGTCTTTTAAAAGCCATCTTAAGCAAGTTCATAAGACTTGGATTCGTACGAATCTCAAGTCAGACAATTTCATCAAGAATCAAGGTATTCTGAGTGTTTAGTCTTGTGGCACAAATTGCAATTTGCTATGTTTAAATATCCCATATCAAGTAGAAGGGAAAGGTTTTTAAATGCACATGATGATTTGATATGAGGAAGTTCTTTTCAATGGGTACCTATGTGACAATTATTTTCCTACAGTCATTTCAACACCAAAGTCTCTCTTGGCCAGTACTGGTCTGTATGGTCTTAAAAGGAGGCAATTCAGTAAGTAAATGACTTTTCAGGGTCCTTGGACTGTCATCTAAATGAAGGGTTACATTGGATTCTGTTTGGTGGCCTCTTGCAGTAAGCTATAAATGAGAAGAATTCAGATACGTTGTCTTAAAAATCATTGTATCTATAGATTAAATTATTCCATGTGTTTCTAATGTAAAATTGGATTTCTGAGTTGAACAATATTGTTATGGGGTAGTTTTCCTCCATGATTTATTGATTTTAAATGTAACCAAGTAAGGGTTGCAGGAAACCTTTCATCAACATCAGAATCTGGGATGAACATCTCAGTGGACTAGGAATTTTCAAGCCACTTGTTCTGTTCTGTTACCTGTTGTTGTGTCTGTACTATGAACTCATACTTTTCAAAAGAGTTTAAACATTTTAGACATCACCCCTGTGTTATTGGTTTTCTGTTTGTGATCAAGTAGTGAAACTTTGACCCACAACAGGATGGCATTAGAAGGCGGGTTCTTCAAGGTTAATTATATTTAGCTGATGTCTTGATTGATAGAGCCCCCATGATAGGATCAGCACCTATTATGGTCAACCTTAATTGTCAGTTTGGCAAGAATGAGAATCACTTGGGAAATGGGCCTCTGGAGGATTATCTTGTTGAGGTTAGTTGAGGTAGAAAGACCTGTTGACAGTTCCACAGTTTGGGATTCTGCACTGCATGAAAGGATAAAGTGAGGTGGGGCAATATCCATTGTTTCTTCTGTCTGGTTGCATGCAATGCGACCAACTGCTTCACACACCTTCTGTCCTTCCTTCTCTGCTGTGATGGAAAGTACCTTGAATTGTGTATTTTATTACACAATAGAAAAGCAATTAAGACAAGGTCCTCAGCAAAGAAAGAGACCAAAGCCCAGTTTCTCTGCCATGCAAGGGTGTAGTAAGAAGATAACTAACTGCAAACTTTCCAAGAAAGCACTTACAAAATGGGGATCTCTGTGTTGCCTTGATGCTTACTTTTACAACCTCAGATCTGTGGGGAGTAAATTTCTATTGTTCAGGCCTTATTTTTGTTGAAGCAGTTCATACTGACTAATGCATCTTCTTGTTTTTGTAACCTTTTGACTAGTCTCAATTTAAAGGAAGAAGGATTATTTTGTTCATGCTTTGAGACCACATCCATCAGAGTGGGAAAGGAATGATGGCAGATGCCTCAGCCTGGGGCAGCAGGTGCTCAAGGCTGCATGTTCATATCTCCATGGAACAGATAGCAGAGAAGGAATGGTAACTGATAAGGAGTTATAAACCTTAAGGTCAGCCTTGTCAGGGCCACTTTTCCCAGTTAGGCTCCAATTCCCAAACAGTGCCAGACTAGAATAATGAAGCAATTTATATTCTATTATTTTAAAAAACTATCTGCGGGATGAGTTTTGAGGGCTTTGGCAGACTAGCAAATAAAGATGAAGATATTCTACACCTTGAACTGGTATAATCTTATGTATCACTTAGACCTCAGTAAACCTGGGGGTAAAAGAAAATAGAGCTATTGTATTATTACATTAACTTTCTGAGAGACTTAGGATCAAGGAATTAAAATTGTTGAAAAACTGGGCACTTGTTTGTTTGTTTATTCATTTTGAGACAGTATTTCATGTGTCCCAGGCTGGTCTCTAACTCCCTTAGGTAGCTCTTCTAGTTTCATTTCTCTGACAGTGATAAAATACCCTGACAAAAAGCAACATATATGAGAGAGTTTATTTGGCCTACAGTTATGGTTATAGGTTATAGGTTATAGAGTTATGGGGAAGTCAGGGCAGGGACTTGAGGCAGTTAGTCATATCACATCCCATAACAGATAGAGAATAAATGTAGGTTTGCCAAGTGCTCAGCCAACTTCCTCTGCTCTTACACATTTCAGGGTCCCAAGCCTGGGAACGGTGCTGCCCACTTGCAGGCTGGTCCTTCCCGCATCAATCAAGACAATTCCCCAAAGACATGGCCACAGTTCAACCTGATCTAGCTAATCCCTCATGGAGGCCCTATTCCATGGTGATTTAAGGTTGTATAAAGGCGACAAAACTAGCCATCACAGTCGCTGAGAATGACTTTGAACTTCTGATTTTTAGGATTCTGACACCTGGGCAGGTTGTGATCACCCTAGACATGTGTTAGCTCCACATTTAGAACACATGAGACTTCTACCCTGTTTATCCATCATCTGGAGTTGGTGATACAAGAGTAAGACTAAAAAGAGGGAGCAACGTAAATTCTTCTGATGGGGTGTGTAGATGAATTTCTAAGCGGTCTTATTAAATAAAAAAACATGGAGCCAAATAAAGAGGTGAAAGTCTTAGAGATCAGGGAAATAGTGAGAGCCACCAACCAACCTTCCCTTACCAGCTCTACACTTCCAAAATGCCATGACTTCCTGTCTACCCAGGCTTTTATTGTCTTGCTGTTCTGTCCTCTCATTGGCTCTTAGCCCAGCTACCTCATTTCCTTGTCACTGCCTGTCTGTACAGACCTCCAGGTCTCTATGGTTGGTACTGGGATTAAAGGCATGTGTCATCACGCTTGGCTCTGTTTCCTAGTATGGCCTTGAACACAAAGAGACCCTGCCTGCCAAGTGATTGGATTCAAGGCATGTGCTACCACAGCCTGACTTTTGTGTTTACTTAAAACGAATTGCTATTTCCTCTGATCTCCAGGCAAACTTTATTTATTAACATACAAATAAAATATCACCACATTTCAGCACACATAAAATATCACCACAGGGGTGAGATGCCCCCAAAATGTCTAATGGTTGAACACTGGAAAATTATTGCTCGGAAGAATTTGGACATCATTTAAAAGCATGCTCAAGTTCCTTTGTTGTAAAATAGATGTGTCAATTGAAATTATTCAGTCAGACAGCCAATAGTATGTGAAAAGATTTATTACAAGAAATTGACTCATGCAGTTATGGGGGCTGGCAGCTTCTGTTTGGGCTGTGTCAGCTCTTACGTTCTGTCCAGGCCTTCAACTAATTCCTGAGGAAAAAAACGGTTGTATTCTGTCTTTGGTTTTGAATGTTAATCTCCCCTCCAAACACTGTTTGACACATACTCAGAATACTATATGATGAAATGGGAAAACCCAAGACCTAGTCAAGTGGACACATAAAATTAAATACGACATAGTAGACTTTATGGACCAGACACTTCCATCGGTATTCATTGCATATTGCCTATTCATTGATTTTTCGTTCATGTACCCAGGTATTATCTACTTAACATCAACTCTCAGCCATTTGGAAGCTACCACACTTTTTCTGATGGTCTGTGCTCGAGACGGTGGGGGGCTCACAGCTGCCTCTAATGCTGATGTCACCATCCATGTTCTGCAAACCACACTGGCTCCTGCGGAGTTTGAAAGGCCCAAGTACACCTTCTCAGTTCATGAAGACGTGCCAGAAGACACTCTTGTTGGGACGGTGAAGGCAAGAGAGCCCTTGAGTAAGTGCTGAATTCTTAATGCTTCCCCAACGTTCATTGCTGTCAAATTTCCTATTTGATCAGGTCATGCAACCTTAAGTAGCTCTTTCCTTCAGTCCACACAGAATGAATGGGAGCACACAGCTCTTGGACGGCTTACTGAGCTTTCACTGTTCCTGCCTACCTTACAATTTTTGATAAAGTCTAGGCATTTTTTTTAAAAGAATGCTTAATATAGTACAGAATAATTATGATGAACAAAGTGTATGTACTTGAACATTTTTAATAAAATACACCTTACTATATTTACTTTATAACTACAACCCACACACTTACTTTATAAAGCTTTCCAGCTAAACTATCTGTAACTGCCTTTTACTACACAATGAGTTACATCGTGTTTCAGCTGAAATGTATTTTATTTAAGCATTCCCTTTTTTGCTACCAATTTGGCTGATTTAGATTTTGTGCTGATGCAAAGAGCAATTGAGCAAATATTCGTGCCTGGCTTTCTTGCCATGTGTAGTGGAAGCTCTTCAGGACAAAGTCCAGGAAGAAACTCCTCTCTAAGAGTTGGTCCTTCCTGTTCCTTCCCCTCTCTCTCTCTTTCCACCTCTGTGGAGGATATTTGCTGTCCATAAGGTGGATATCATGGAAAAATACCAACATAAATTTACCTTGGCTTCTTCAAAAAGGTGTTGACATTGTTTTGTTAATGTGGTTCTCTTTCATCTATTGCAAGAAAGCTAAAGAAAGCAACGGCTTGTTCCTTGTGCACCAGGGGCTCCCTTCGATCACTTAGAAAGTCTTAAGCCACGTGTCTCACCAGCACTTGTGGATGGGTGGAGGCTTCATTGTGGTGGTATTCTAATTGTACTGAAATGTGATTTTGATTGTATGTTAATAAATAAAGTTACCCGGGGGTCAAAGCTATTAGAGCCATAGCAAGAGTGTGGCGGTGGTGGCACACGCCTTTAATCCCATAGATCTCTGTGTGTTCAGGGATACAGCCAGCATTGGAGACATACGCCTTTAAGACCTGGGGGGCTGTACATACAGACAGTGACGAGGCAGTCACGTGTTTGGGTTTACAACCAATGAGAAGGCAGAACAAAATACTATAAAAAGACGGACAGGCAGGATATAGCTCTCTTTCGGGAAGCTGGGACACCACAGGAGGAAGGGTGAGATTTTAGCTCTGAGCTCTGACCTCTCGGCTTTCTCCTTTACATTGGTTCTGTGTTTCTTATTTAATAAGACTGTTGGTTACATCAACACTTCATTGTGTTCTTCATGGTGGGCACACATTGTTTCTTTACTTTAGCATACGCTGCACACACTGTTGGCATTCTCTCTGCTTTCAGATTCCTCAGAACCTATCTCTTACCGCATTTCCTCTGGAGACCTGGGTGGAAAGTTCTCCATTCACAGGTGGCTGGGCAGTATCCGAACCCTGAGGCCTCTGGACCACGAAGCGCAGCCCATGGTTGTCCTCACCGTCCAAGCCCAGCTCGGCAGCTCCCCAGCCTGCAGCAGCACAGAAGTGAACATAACCGTGATGGACGTCAACGACAACCGTCCTGAGTTTCCCACGGCCTCGGATGAGATTAGGATCTCCCAGACCACTCCACCGGGCACAGCCTTGTATCTTGCACGTGCAGAGGACAGAGACAGCGGGCTGAATGGACTGGTCCGGTACAGCATCGCCAGCCCTCAGCCGAGCATGTTCAGCATGGACCGAGGCCGCGGGGTGCTGTACCTCAGGGAAAGTCTGGGAGGCCGGGGGGACTTCCGGCTGACCCTGGTGGCCGAGGACCAAGGCACTCCTCCCCAGGCATCTCGGTTGGTGCTCACAGTAGTTGTTGAAAGCCAAGAACAAAGCCCAGCCATGGCTTTTGAAAATTTGGTCTATCAAGTAGAAGTTAGCGAGTTTCTCCCACTGATGACTCAAATCTTGCAGGTACAGGCCTACCCACTGCATCCGTGGCATCCAGCCTCAAAGACAACATACTCCCTGGATGTCAGTGTGGACTCTACAGTGTTTGGAATCCACCCTCACACAGGGTGGATTTATCTGCAGCGACAACTAGACTATGAATCTACACAGACGTACAGGTTTAAAGTGTTGGCGAAATTCCCAGAGGACAGATCACTGCAGAATGTGAGCACTTTGGTAATCGTTCATGTCTTGGATGAGAACGACCATTCCCCAGTCTTCTTGCAGGACAAAGTGTTTTTGAAAGTTGAAGAGAGCCCTATCCCCCTAGGGGTAATAGGCAAAATGACAGCCATTGATGCCGACTCTGGGAAGAATGGGCAGCTGTCATATTTCCTTTTGACAGATGGAAAATTCTTCAAGATGAATCCTAACACAGGTAACTCTTTGCAGCTTCTATCCATATATTTAAAAATCAGAATAAAAAAACCTCAAATCTTCAGATATAGCTTTAGTACGAAGACATTTTAAAATTGGGTTTTGGGAAACAGTATTTTATCACAGTTCTGTGATTTTGAAATGAAGTTAACATTGAGAAGACTCTCCCCTAGCCTGATTCGGTCTTTTTTTTTCCACCCCATCATATACTCCAGTACCAGCCCAGGCTGCACAGCGTTTCGGTTAAAGATGGGTTGCACATAAGTTCCATGACATTGCAACGGGGTTGAAAAACTCCCACGAACCCCCCCCCCCCCCCCCCCGTCTTTACTATCTCTGTTTAGTTAGTTTAGAAGCATGGCTACTTCCTCCATGTTACAGTTGCCCTCAGTATTCAGTACAGCGACCCACTGCTCAAGTTCACAGCCCAAGAGCAAGGGTGTGTCCAGAGGTGTGTTGTGAAGGCTGTGCCAGCTAGGTTTGTGAGAGTGCATTATGTTTGCAGAGTGATGACGCTGCTTGGTGAGATGTTCTCAGAATGTAGCCTGACCACTAAGCAATTTGTGATGGTTTGTGATTCTATACCGAGCTAGAGGCATGGTCAGAACTGTACTGCGTAAGTCCTGGGTGAAGGATTGTTTGGGGTGGCCCTCTTGGGAGGCCTCACCTCTGTCTGATGCATACTTTCTGCAGTGTATTCCTGAAACCTGCCTCTTTGTGCTCCCTGCCTTCCTATAAAGCCAGTCACCTCGTGTTTGGAAAACCCTGGTGTTCTCTGCTTATGGAAAGGGGGAAATGGTTGGCCATCTACCATTCCTTTTCCTTTCAAGACGTACCAAAGATGTCAAAAAAAAAATTTCTTTGTGTGTGTGTGAAGCATAAATGCCATCAAGGTCAAACTAAAAAGTAATTTATTATGATTTCAAAACTACTAGAAACATTTATGTCCCTATGCTCACTTTGGTAAGGAAGAAGAGAGAAAGGAATCCTCAAATGTGATGTGCTGAATCTTTGATACCTTAAATTAAGGACTAAATAGAAGACATGACTATATTTGGAATTTTATGCTTCAGTCCCTCAAACACAATGTGTCTAAACTGCACACAGGGAACTGGAAACACAGTAGTAACTGAAGTGAGAAATGGCCAGAGATGAGAAGTTACCCACTTGAGCAATTTTCATGAAATAATACTCCATTTGCTAATCTGGATTTGGGGCTTTCAGAGGTACAGATAGGAACTTTAAAAATGATGTGTGTATGATTTATTAAATCCCAGTTACAAAAACACTATTTAAATAAAGTTTATGTAGAAAATGCTACAATAAACAGTGTATTTAAGCTCACTGATTAAGCAACTCACACAGACCTGGACTTTCCTCTTCGTCGTAGCTTTTTTTCCCCTGTGCAATGTCATTTTATTTGGATTAAAAGTGAGAAAGCTTAGCAAGAAGAATGTTTGGTGGTAGCTGCTTTATGTTTACTTTCTCACAGATAATTTTTTTTTCAAAAATGGCAAGGAAGCCAGTCTAAGGCTGGACAGGAAGAAAAGCAACACATTCTTAAGGAGTGAGTGGCCTGTAAAGGCCCTTGGCAATGAAGAGAGGCAGTTAGGAGTTTATTCTTAGTCTTCATGACTGAAACATGAGGGAATTTACCAAAGATAACAATAAGCAAGAATTATAAATTAAGTTTTGAAAAGCATTGATAGCTATTTGGTAAGTCATTGTATTTTACTATGCACATATTTGGTGAGTTAAAAAAAATGACATGTATAAATGACAGGTCACTGCCTGGGGAATATGTTTTTCAAAGTTATTATAAAGTGATGATAACAATGGCCATAACCTACAGTTTACAAAGTACCATAAAATATTCAATTGTGTTTGTTTCAGAGGGCAGCCCTAAGAAGTTAGCTGTGAGAGATTGTCAAGTGGGGACCTGGGAACCAAATTCAGAACTGAGGATGCCATAGCCTACATGCTTTCCTTGTTCTATGTAGCAGCATAAGAGCAAATAAACAGACATTGCAAATCTCTCAAATCATTTGTTTCTATGAATTATGAATACAAAGAATGATAAAGAATTTTTCAAGTGGTATTTTCTGGAGCAACCTCAGGGATTGTTTTGATGCAGTCTCATTATTTATCAGAGATTGGCCTTGAACCCATGATCTAATGGCCTCTGCTCCTCTGACTGATGAGCTGGCAGCAACTCTTTCAGCATTCACCCTGAGTAGAATTGCTTTGTATGTGAGTGGTCTTGAGGGTCAAAGCTTTTAATTTAGCTTTTCTTTCAATGGATGATTTTGGACGTGGGTTGTCACCACCATGCCAGTATTCTAGCGCTCAGTGCCTGTCTTGCTCTGCTGTGTTCCCAGGTGAGCTGATCAATTGGCTGGCACTGGACCGTGAGCACCAGGGTCATCATCACATGACTGTCCTAGTGACAGACCATGGCTCCCCACCACGGAATGCCACCATGGTGGTTTATGTCACAATTACTGACATCAACGACAACAGGCCGTTCTTCCCACAATGTCTCCCTGGAAATGAATTTCACATCAAGGTTTGTGAAGTAGCTTTCCGGTGAGCTTGTAATGCATTTATCAGTCATTCGTCTTGAGCACCATCTTGTGGTCAAAGTTGTGAATTTGTCGTCAGGAGTGGTATGGCATTGCGTATATTTGAACAACGTACATTCACATATATGCTGAAATAAAGAAACTGGCTGCGTGTACTCTTCAGAACTGCCCCTCCAGTTTTATTAAAAGAAATATAGTTCTGTCCATTGCATGTAGACATGATGTCACCCTGGTGTCAGTCACACTCACTCATGGGTGGCTTTCCACTGCTTTGCGTGCATCTGTGAGCAGAGCTCTTCATGTGCAGCTGATGTGCCTTACACTGATGTCACCAGGGCAGTCATTTGGGTCAGTGTTTAGTTTTGACATGAGTGAGTATCCATCATGTCAGTGTCCATCCAAAGACAGTAAAAGGTGGGTTTTGTAAGCACATACCCAACTTGTAATCATGTAGCTATGACCTGTCTTTTCATTTCCATACTTTGTATGTTTATTATTTCTATAATACATGTGCACTATTTCATATACTTCATAAGAGAATATATATTAAATATGGATCCTAAGTATAAAAAGCTTAGCAACTACTGATCTGCAAACAATTGAATTGGATATTTAAACTCTGATCAAATATGTGTAGTGAGCAACTCAAAAGGGTGTTGAGGACGTTAGGGAATTTAAAGTGATCTTCCAAAGCCAGAGCCCAAGAAAAATCCTGGCAAAGGGAACATTATTAGAGTGATTCTTATTACATCATTAAAATGCCTTGTGTTTTATTGGATATTTGAGTTCCACCCATGAATTTCATTATCACTCCAGGAAAATTCCTACTCACGGTGAGATGTGTTTTTTGAACTAATGGTGGATATTTATGTCAAGCATATTTTGGACTGTAGCAAGCAGCCTAAACAATAACCCAAGAGACTATTGAGAGAACACTAAATTCTTTAAGAATTTAAAAAAAATAGAAAACTATTTAATTTGACTTTGTTGTAATTAATTTATTTGCATCTTTGGCTCAAATGCTCCAGACAACTTCTTCAAACTGAGTAAAAATGTAAACAGATAAGGTGGACTCTTTTCATGGACTTCTACCCATGTACCTTTTTGGTGGCAGATATTTGAGTGAGTGTAAATTTTAGAATTGTTAGTAGGTGCTTGATATACTGTGTTCTTTCATTGAAAGGTCCACTAATGCATTCTTTAAGACTCACTGAGTCATCTGTAAGCTATTTTTCTTCTTGACAGGCTTTGGAAGGTCAGCCAGTCAATACACTGGTTACAACCGTCTTTGCAAAGGATCTTGATGAAGGACTCAGTGCAGAACTTACGTACTCCATCTCTCCAGGTAAAAGTCGATATTCACAGAGGATTAAGAGTTTTTAAAATTCCCCCTGTCACTTATCCCTGTCTAGCTCCTTTGGGAAAGACACCGTCTCCTTGATCACTTAGTACTCTTACCTAGACAACTTACAATATAAAACCAAGTTGCAAACAAAATCTATTTGCTGTCTGTAATAATCACTCCATATTTAAGAACACAAAAGAGAATATTGAAAATTTTGTGGAAACTACTAGCAACTTCCCTATGCCCTAAATAGAAACCATCCATCCTAAATGCCTGACTTGTTGAGAATCTAAAGCCCAAGTCAACTTTTATTGAAAGGAAAGAGAAAGTTAATAGATAAGAAGTGGCAACTAATTTGTGATGTGTTGGAGCACCCACGAATATCTAAGAAGACTACTCACAGGATGAGAATAAATCGTGTCTACCTACATCATACCACAAATCATACCAAGCATGTAGAACACTCTATGGTGAGTTTGTTAACATAGACTTACTTTCAAGCTCTCTTAAAATGTACAATCTTCCAGTTTGTTTCAGTAATTAGCTTTACTTGGCATTGTGTTTGAGACCATTTCAAAAGGCATTTATCTTGTTTGACACAAACATGGGAAATCAGTGACATCCTTGTCCTTGCCTGAAGCAGATTTGATTCTCCTCATGGAAAACACAAGAGATACAAGAGTGGATGGTGGAATTAGTATGCCTGCATACTCTCAGGGAGCATTATCACCACATGATACTAGCATTTCAGAGACAACACTGTTTCAAGGGTCTTATTCACTGTGGTGAATTCACAGAACTGACACAGGCACAGGGTGGATTTGCTACAAAGATAGTAAGTGTGAGTTTCAACACGCCTGCTCAGACTTTTTCTGAATAGCATAGTGATACCTGTACTGTTATTCTATTTTTCTGAAGGGGATTTCTTCAACTCCTTATATCAAGGTCTGCACTTGCTAAGGAATCTAGGGAAAATTCCAACAGAACATGTTTTAGACCATTATGAGAAAATTGTAGAGTTTTTTTTTTTCAAGACAGTGTTTCTCTGTTTAGCTTTGGAGTCTGTCCTGGAACTCACTATGTAGACCAGGCTGGCCTTGAACTCACAGAGCTCTGCCTGCCTCTGCCTCATGAGTGCTGGGATTAAAGGTGTACACTACCACCAGTTTTAATAATAGGCATGAAAGGCAAATGAAATAAAAAGCTGTATGTGTACTGCTTGTGTAGAGAAAGAGGAAAGAGAAAGATGTTTAAATGTTTATTAATTGGCTTACTAATTTTCAGTCGGAATGCAAGCCATGAATATGACAATCTGGTTCTAAAGTCATACTAGAAGAGCTAAAAAAAGTGATTGACTAAGACACTGTCAAAAGGACAAATGGAAAATATGCCACCATAAGACTTTAATTTATAAGGATTTTAAAGGAAGACACCACAGTACAGATGCATTAACAATAGACCAGTGGACAAGATAACCCATCTAAGTACATGAAGATTTGATACACAAAATGTAGATGGATCATCAATACATGATACAGACCTACTTTGTTACCCAGTGGAAAAATAAAATTACATATCTACTTCATATGATACAAAATTTATGTCATATTTAAATGTCAAAATCTTAAATCTCACAAAAGAAAGTTTAAGAGGTTGGTTACTTGACATTGGGGGTTAAAAAAAGACTTTTAAACAAGAAAAAATTTTAAAGAAGTAGATGAATGAAATTACATTAAAATTCAGGACTTCATGAAATATGTCACTGTTTACCATGTTATAAAGTCTCGGGTCGTAGATTGGAAGAAAAAAACTACAATCCTTGTAGTGACACAGAATTGCATTTGGCTTTATTAAGAATCCTGGAAGACCAGAAAGAAAAGGACAAATGATTTAAAAACCGAGTCAAGGATATTAATAAGCAATTTTCAGTCAGAATGACATAGGCAGTTTAATACATGTCTCCCGAGGGTAACGACTTTGAAGAATGGAGTCGCAACATGTGATAAACTTACAGGGTGCCAGGTCCCAAGTAGCTCTTCCATTTGATGTCCTGGAACAGCTCACGTGTGCACTGAATGAGAAGTGACAGAATATTTGTTGAAGCTTTGTGTCACATAATCACACAATAGAATATCTTTGAGTGAGAGACTACCATGAAAATGAACTGCCATTATGTTGAACTGAATGGTGTTGTAAAATAATAATAAAAAAAAAGAAAGAAAATGAACTGCCTACAGCTTTATTTACATCAACCAAGACAAACCTTGAAATTTATTTGAAAAACGCAACTCACAGAAGATAAACATTCTGCTTTAGTGCCCTCGAGTTCGTCTGCGTTTCCATTGGTGACTGTCAGTGGTTCCTCATCAGCTTAGTCAGGAAGCAAATTCTCCGTCCATGCTCCTTGTTTCCCACCAGGGGGCGCCCTGATTTCTTCACTTAGAAGCGTTTCAGAGCAATTCTGTTCTAGCACACTGGGGTGGAATAGCTTCCTATGACCCTGAGGTGAGTTAGATCTGTGAGATCTTTGCATCTTTCTTCTTTAATTTTGAGTGTACTCAAAGAACAGGAAACACCTCTGAGAAGCGATGAAGGTGGAGAAGCACACACAAACTCACCCTCCACACAGTCACACACACACACACACACACACACGCACGCACGCACGCACGCACGCACGCGCACACACACATTGAGCTTCAATCCTGGCCAACAAAGCCGTACTTCACATATTTATGGTCCATGGGCTAGAGGGTAGAGCACCCTTCTCAAATAGGAAGGTGACTCTCCACAGCACAAAGATGCAGCAGATCTCAAAGTGTGAACAGGATCACTGTGTTGTTGTTGTTTTTTTTTAAGACTGCCATTTATGTAACACTGAAAAACAATGAAAATCATTCAGTCTAAAAAATGACACATTGATGTCCAGCATACATTTCTGAGTGTCGAAGATGCTATTTTTGTGGGTGTGGTTGGTTCTTGCCTTTCCATTCACCTGGGCCCAGGACTTGAGCTCAGGTTGCTAAGCTTGTGCAATAAGTGCCTTGATCTGCCGATCTGACTCACTGGCTCCCGGAGACGTTATTTTTAAATTAGCTTCCACGATGATGCTTGGAACACAGCAATGTTAGCATCTGATGATGTATATTGTCTGGTTTTGCTTTATCTCATTACTAAATAGAGGCAACTCTAATTAGAATATAGTAATGTAACAAAATAAAAAATATTATAATAGCAACATTATTTTTATCATTCATGAGAGCCTCCCACAGGATTCATGTGCGACAGAAATGAGCAGATGAATCGGAAATCACAACAAACAGTGTTTCTGTTTCGCAGGTGCTGACTTCATACTGTAAAGTTTTCAAAGGCAGGGCTTCTCTTCTATTTATATCCCTTAAAGCTGGTAGAGTGAGTGGACAGAGGTGACTCAACAGTTGTGGGAACACAGAATGACTTTGTACGCTCAGCTTTGTCTGAGGCTTTCACACCACTTGAAGTATTCAGATTTGATTAAAAATTATAGTCTATGATTTAACTAAGTACGTTGTGGAGTGAACTTAAATTACTGGCATTAATATTAACTTCTAATATGCTTTGGTGTGTACATCTATCTACTCTCTACTGCAAAGGCCTAGAAATCATGAGTAACCCAGAAAGAATGAGAACTCCTATACAGAATATGGTCTCACAAAACTAGCTTCCACCAAAGGGAACCAGAAATACATAGAGAAATGACAGAGTTCTGATCTTAGGCAGGAGATCCACAAGAAAAACCTGCACTATCCTGCATATGATGCAAGGAAATTGCTACAGTGTACTGGGACTCTGTCCAAACACCCAGGGACCAATTTTTGAAAGGATCTAACTGTTCAGTGATGAGCTAATTTGAGTATCAGTAAAGATAATAATGGTGATATGCTGAAACCCTTCCTGATAATGAACTATTCCTATAGGTTACAAAAAGAAGCTGGGAGCTAGAGAGAAAGCTCAGTGGTTATAAGCCCTCATTACTTTTCCAGAGGACCCAAGTTCAATTCCCAGCTCCCACATCAAATGACTCAGAACTGCTTGTAACTTGCTCAAGGAGCTCCAATGTCCTCTTCTTTACTCTGCAGGCATCAGCAAGCAAGCACACATGCATGCATGCACACACGCACAAATTAGTTGGAAAGAAATGTCTTTTTTATTGAAATACTCTTGTTAATAAATGAAGAGGAAGATGAAGGGGAGCTACCTTTACTTTGGAATACTTAATGAACACACAGATCTAGGCTTTGAGCCAGCAGAACCAACATCAAGACCAAAGGGGAGCTGGGCATGTGACTCTGAAGGGAAATATAGTATTCCCCTTGTGATGTACTCTCCAAAAATTCTACCAAAATTCAATCAGTTCTCCAGAGCTACCTCTTGATAGGAAGCACTTCAAGGAAATATATATATTTAAGGAAAAGTGAAAGGAATTACGAAAGAACTAAGCTGTATATTGTAGGTGTAGCAACCAAATCTAGGCCATTGCTGATCCAGTGTTAGTGAATCTCAAAGGCAAAACATACATGTGGATGGCAGAAATCTGTAGATGGCCTCACTATGTAGCCCAGGAGGGCACACCACAATTTTCCTATTATATTATAGGCTCATGCACCACCATGCCTAGCTATCTACTTTTTTATTTTTATGTGCTTAAACTAAAAAAATCATCTTTTCTATATTTCAGTGACAAATAACAAATTCATATTAACTGTGCATAGAAACATGAAAGCTAGAGAGATTAAAGTGGTGTTGTGTGTTGTTTCTGATACATGTGTGTATCAATATATTATAAAATATTAAATATGGTAAATAGCTCCTCAGACCCTCAAGGAATTAAAACCAAATTAATGTACTATAGCTCTCAGACTCTCAAGAAATTTAAAGCAAATACACGTTCTGAAATACGAACACATTAACTGAATTGATCCCATCTTCTGCTTTCTGAACTAATTTAGTTTCTTCATTTTTGTGTATAGATTATCCTGCTCACTTTAAAATTGATGCCAACAATGGTGAAATCAGAACCACCACAATACTTTCCCATGACTACAGACCTTCCTATAGGATGACAGTTATTGCCAGTGACCAGGGAGTGCCCCCACTGCAAGGACAGGCAATTATTAATATTCAGGTAATGTTATCAACATAAAATGTGGAAGAACATTCTGAGAGTACCATTTGATTTTTAAACAGATAGTATGAAGACATTCTCAGTATGTGGATCCCGTTTCAAGAGTGTATCACATACAATACTTACCTTCTTGTTGTTTGGAAAAAAATTAAATATAATAACTTTTGAACTAGTGATGTGTAGTTCTTGACAAGCTATCCTTCACTACAGAGACATTTGTATTGCTTTGGATGTGATGCGCAAAATGTAACTTTTCTCTTACTTCTGATTGCAATGAGTTGGTAAGTAAGCAGGAGGTCTTTGTACGTAAACAAATGGCCACAGGATAAATCACATGAGCTTTTTAAAATTTTAAAGCTTATAACAATTATTTGAGATCCATACGTGAAAGCTTTGCATTAATCAAGTACAGCAACAGCAACAACAACAAAAGCAAGTCATGGGACATAGTAGGAGAGAATTACCTACAGCCAGTCAACATTAAGGTGTCTATTCATAACAAGACTCTTTATTGATCACATGATAATAAGCAATGTTAGCACAGTATAAATACAATATAGACTTATATGTATATAATAACAAAGAGTTTATTTTCACCAAGACTACTGTTTTCAAACTATGTCTTTCATAATTAAAGTGTGAGTTAGGAGAAAAATTGATGTGGTCAAACCTTTAGTTCTTTATTTCAACAAAGACACTTGATATTTCAATGCCCAAAGGTGTCATTGTGGCTAGACTGATCTCCAGGATTTGGGATCATTTGGAGAATTAGCTGTCCAACATTCACATTGAAGAATTACCAAGTATGTTCCAAAAGAACCATACACAGCCTCACAAAACAGTCATTAGTGTATTACATCAAAGTTAAAAAGTGGGAAACTATTTTATTCTTTCCTATGTAGAACAAATTTCAATCTTTTGATACATTAGAATTATATTAAAAGAGGTTTTCTTATTAACACATATATAAAACACAAATAGAGATCAGTTTCATATATATATATATATGTTGATGTTTAAACTTACCTTTTAATAATGATACTTGAAGCTAGCTTCAAAGTACTACTGTATGAACAGTTTTTTTTCCTTATGTTAGGTGATACCACTCTCCAAAGGGATGGTTTTTACATCTCAGAATATTAGACATTTAGTGATCCCAGAAAACACGAAGCCTGCAAAAATCATGAGCCTGCTGAAGTCGCCTGACACTCTTCAACAGCACCATAGTGGGAAGTTACACTTTAGTATCGTTGCAGAGGACAAGGATGGCCACTTTGAAATTGACAGCTCTACAGGAGACTTGTTCCTCTCTAAGGAACTCGATTACGAAATGACATCTCATTATCTCATCAGGGTGATTTCTAAAGATCATCGTCAAAGCCCTCCCTGGAACAGCACAGTCTTCCTTAGTGTTGATGTGGAAGATCAGAACGACCATTCCCCATCCTTCCAGGATGAGTTCGTTGTGATAAGTGTAGAGGAGAATGTGCCTGTAGGGACTTTGGTGTACGTCTTCAATGCTAAAGATGGTGATGGCAGTTTTCTGAACAGTAGGATACAATACTTTGCAGAATCCAGCCATGTTGGAACGAACCCGTTTCTCATTCACCCCTCTTCTGGCACACTAGTCACCGCATCTCCCCTGGACAGAGAGAATGTTCCAACTTTCATACTGACCATAACTGCATCTGATCAGGCTGTGAATGTGACAGACCGGCGATGGAGGTCACTGATAGCAGAAGTGGTGATTTTGGATGTGAATGACCACAGCCCCACCTTTGTGTCCCATCCCATCACCTTTGTCAGAGAAGATGCCGAAGTGGGCTCCCTGGTGCACCGTGTAAGTGCCCAGGATCCAGATGCAGAGATGAACGGAAAAGTAACATACAGCATCCTCTCAGGAAATGAGGACATGGTCTTCATATTAGACAAGTCATCAGGTACAGTGCTTTGGATACCACTTCTAAATTATTTTATTTTATTTTACTAAATATTTCATTATGTTTTGTTTGAGAGGAGTTCTCATATATCCCAAGATGGCTACAAAGCCACTATGTAGCTGAGGATGACTTAGAACTCCTGATCTGCCTTTCTCTGCTTCCCATGTATTAAGATTGCAGGTATATGCCACTATGACCAACTTTATTGAAAGAAAATTTAACATGAGAACAATGTTCCTAATATTTTTATTCACAGAATACAATATTCTTGACTATGGACTTGGTGCTGTTCAGTTAAACTCAAAGGTCATCCTTTTTACTTCATCTAAACCATTTTTTTTCATTTTCCTGTCTCTGGATCTTTGACAAGCACCATTCCTCTTGATAGTTCTGTAAATTTGATTATTTTAAAGAGCTTAGATAAAGTCAGGCAGTGTTTATCTTCATATGACTAGCCTATTTCAGTCAACACAGTGTCTTCAATATCCAGACTTATAACAGAATTCTCTCATGATTTTTAAGAACCATAGCTTGCATGTATCATATTTTCTATCTCTATTCATCTGCCGATAGACATTTGAGTTATTTTGAACTTTGACTATTATGAGCAGTAGAAGTGAACTTGACATTGCCAATACTTCTTGGAGACCATGACTTCAATTCTTTTGCATAAATACCCAGAAGTGGTGTTGCTGGGATATTTGACACTTTAATTATAATTAAACCAATTTTAAAACTTCTATGGCTTCTCTGGAAAGATGGGGCTTTATGGCCCTTTTGCTAACTTAAAAACTATTTTTGAGGAATTGTCATACTTTTTTCCACTCGAAATATTTTGCATTAAAACCAACAGTGTGCAAGGATTTAAATTTCTCCGCATCCCTACCAACTCTTCTTATTTATTGTTCTATAGCAGAACCATCCTGGTAGTTGTTGTGTGACAGAATTTTCCTGGAGAGTTGCAACACACACACACACACACACACACACACACACACACACACACACACACACGCACGCGCACACACACACACACTGATATATATCACAGATACTGTATTCAGGGAACTAAGTTTATTGAACTGTTTGTTGATATTATCTGTGCTTTGTAGCTGACTGTATCTTGTGGGCTGAGGATACAATAGCTACTATCATGAATCTTTGAGGTAGGAATACTACTGTAAGTAAAGCAAGGTGACTTTATGCCAAATCAACATCATTATACAAAGACTTTCGTGTGGAAATTAGCCTTTAGATCATGCAAGCCAGCCCTGATTAGTAACTGAAAATACACAGGTTTTAATGGCTGAATTCTTTGCTCTTTAGGGACATTGCTTTTCACAACAGTTGTAGCATTTTAGTTTTTACATCAGCATTTACTCAACGGCATTCACTCTGCACTGATATTTCATCTGTCTTGCTGCCACCATGTTGCCAGGAGGCTGCCCCAATTTTTAACATGATATGCAAAAAAAAAAAAAGTATATGCAAAGTATCAGCCCTGTGAGTTTGGAAATGAACTTTCCTTTATGTGAGTTTTCAGGACATTTAAAAAACTTATGGAGTACTATCTAATTGTCTGTAAAATAGTGATTTCAACATGAACTTTAGGAAAAAAAAATCTCAGATGTAAACTATTTGGCCAGCTGTGAAGAACATTATTTGGAATTAAAGTGAATGTGAGGATTTGGAAGTTGTGAGCATAGTTGTTTCTATTCTGCTGGGAAATTTTATCAGAACATTTCTCAAATCCTGACATATGGTTCCCTTCTGAGGCTTGCATGAACACCACCTAAGTGCCCAGCTGACAGGAGATTCTCCAGACACAGGCTGATGATTTCTGCAAGAGCTGTGCCTCTCCTCAGAGCTGATTTAATGGTCCTTTAAATGCTTTCCAAGATGCTCAGGGAAGGTCTGTTTCAGCCTGTTAAAGAGGAAGAATAAAATTGAATTGTGTCTTAGTAATGCCTGCATCATGAATCTGGAGCTATTACAATGGCTATTTCTTTTGAGGTATTTTTCAAAGACGTAAAATGATAATTGCAGAATGTATCCATATGAGGTGGGAATTTTCTTTTTTCCTCTCACAAGGCTCATGTTTCTAATAAAAAATAAAATATAGTGAGTTTTCCTATAGCCCCAATGTATAGAAGGATAGGTAATTATTGAAAAAAAAACTATCTCAAAAATCTGACTCAATATTTAATTATTTGAAGAAAAATTTTAGGAAGGCAGTCAGCAATTCTAAAAGAAATATATGACAGTTATTAACCTATAATGACTATCAATGTAGAACACGGCACAGACATGGGTTATGTGGCTCAATGCAGTGGGATAGATAGTGGCTTATTTGTGAAGTTTATGGTATGAATTGCAACATCTGTGCCCTTTAATGTTCATAAAGCAAATGGTGGTCAACCAAGAGTACGTATAACAGAAGGCGATTCCTTAACAGAAATCAGATGTGCTGCCCAACAGAGTCATACGCACATTTTTATAACATGGTTACTTCTAAGTGCGTCATGTGTCACAGAATATATGTTATTGGAATCATAGATACTTTTAAAAGTGAGGGAAATGTTGGGTAGACTAGTAATTTTGACATAGGCCCCTTACTAGATAATCATGTAGGATAGACTTTTGAAATTGTCATTTGTCTTTATAACTTAAATTGACTTTTCTGACCAAGAATGTTAGTAGATAATAGATGAATTTAAAGTTGGTTCAATAAATTTCATTCTCTTTTTTATGATTCATTCTTTAGCAACGAAAGCTGAGTTTTTAAGTATGCAACATAAGCTGAGGTAGAGTAGGTGGTCCTAAGCCAAACAGCACCCATAGCCCACCATGACTTTTCTTCCAAAGCAGGCTTGCTGAGGACAGCTTGTCCTCTGGATTATGAAGTGAAAACTCAGCACATCCTGATCCTTGTGGCCCATGATGGTGGCACACCAGCACTTTCTTCATCCCAGACTCTGACAGTCACTGTCCTTGATGTCAATGATGAGGCACCAGTATTTAAGCAACTTCTGTATGAAACTTCAGTTAAAGAAAACCAAAGTCCTGGGGCGTTTGTCACAAGGGTT
Organism: Peromyscus leucopus; assembly: GCF_004664715.2. Taxonomy (NCBI): domain Eukaryota; kingdom Metazoa; phylum Chordata; class Mammalia; order Rodentia; family Cricetidae; genus Peromyscus; species Peromyscus leucopus. Next base: position 60,160,534 of record NC_051068.1, read on the forward strand.
GAAGCTGAAGACACCGATTCAGGTAATCTGAAAACTATTGGAACCTAGGTCAATGACACCATAAAAAGCACAAAATGGTTATAGTCAGCATAAAATAGTAGTTATGGGAAAGTGAGGCCTATGAGTTGGCACATGAGAAAGTGTTTACCAGGGAGCCTGGTGAGTTGGATTTCTGGAACCCTCCATGGTGGAAGAAATAAATGATTCTTGAATGTTCTCTTCTGACCTCCACATGTGTGCTATGCCACATGCACGCATGTGTGTACACACAAAAATAATAATAGTAAATAAATTAAGAAAAACAATAGTTATGGGAAAATGAAGTTACTGTGTATCTTAAATATCAAGTATTTCCTGCAACATACATGAAATAGCTGTAGATGATGTATGTTTTTTTATCTAGCATCTGTTTGAATTAATCTTTATTATTATTTAGAGTGGTACATACCTAATTAACATGTAATTTATTGATTTTACTGAGACAGCAAACAGAGATACACACACAACGTCTCAAAGCGCCCTGGGTGCATTGAGCACGAGGACTCCAGTGGTTCTCCATCTTCTCAGCCTAAGCCAGGCTTGCTCCAAAGCTGTGGAGCTGATATCAGACGGCTTACGTCTGCACCCTAGAATTATCTCTTACATAAGCTGTGTAACCTTGGAGAAGTTACTAATCCTCTCTGTTCCTCTTGTGTGTAAGATGGGGATAATTGCGGCACTTAATATGTAGTCTCATTATAAGTATGAAGGCATTACTATGTGGAAAGAGTTCCTACCAATATCTGGCACAGTGAATAGCCGACGTTCCCTCCTGTTTCTACTCGTATAATTAACACAGAACACAGACACACAACTCTGAAGTCAATAGTTACTGTGACTGGGAATTGACGAGAGCCTCTGACTTGCTTTTGAACATCGCTGGGGCTCTTTGGGTGTTTAAGGACGCAGTAAATTTAATGATGTTCTGTTTGTATTTTAAACTAAATAACGATAAAAACAGATAGCTCAGGGTTTACTATTAACAATACGTTCTGAGTTCACGTCAGAACAAAGCACTTAATCAGCCGGTCTTTAAAACTTACACGTGCAGGGGTTACATTTACAAATACCGTAATGATGTTTCTACAAAACCGACAGTGTGACAGCCCCATTTCTCCCCTAAAATATCAGAAGAGTAAAAGAGAGATTTTGTTTAGCTTTCAAGATAAGTCCTGTATCTCTCAGCTGCTCTGCTGTCTTGGGATACGCCAGAGTGCAAGGATGGGCCCCTGACGTGAGTTTGTCCGAGACCCTAGGGGCCCTTTTCAAGGGCTCACATAATTTTCCCTGTTTGACCACAGTGGGGCAGTGTGATCAAAGACTTCCTCACTGTACTCGGAAAGGCGCATGCTCACAGCTGTTCTCAGTCTGGCTAAGCTCAGTTAGCCTTAAAGCTTTTCAGGCACTGTCTGCTTTAAGGCAGCGGTTCTCAACCTGCGAGTCGTGACCCTTCGCCATCGGAAAACACAGCTATTTATATTGCGATTCAAAACAATAGCAGAATTACACTTATGAAGTAACAATGCAAATAATTTTATGGTTGAGGGTCATCACAATATGCGGGTCGCAGCATTAGAAAGGTTGAGAACCATTGCTTTAGGGTGGTAGGGACAACGGGGAATACACAAGCTGTGCTTTTCACAATGATCCTGGGGAGCACACGGGAGCTGTGCATCTCAGTTGCCCTGGTTCAGTAACTCTCCCTTCCAAGGTTTCCATGTGTAAACAGCAACAAGATTCTGGGCAGGGCCACCTCACAATGTGGACTGCACAGGTTGAGCCCTCTGCAGACTTGTGGCTTAGCCACCTGCAATCTGTTCTCCCCTCGACTTATTTTGTTAATTTTATTTTCTGTGCGGGGTTCTACTGAAAAGGGAGAAAGGAATTTTTTCTCAGATTTTTGCATTTAGTCACAAGAAGTGACTGCCATAAGTAATTCCTACTATTTTCTGTTGTGAAATTGCCTAGTGTTAATGTTATTCCTATTGAGTCTATTTGAATTGAAACCTTATCATTATAGGGATTAAAATCACAACTGAAAATTCAGATGTATGTATTTTTTTGTGGCTTTGCATTAATAGAGGTTTGAAATACAACTTAACATCATCCCAATGCTCATCTAACATTGCATGTCTTAGAGAAGGTTTGCGTTACTGAAAGTCTTCACTTCGTAAAAATTTTTTTTTTTAATTTTAAAAATTTAATTTTTTGGTGAGAATTTCTTATGAGTACTGTATTTGCTGTGTTTTCGATGAAGCCAGATCTGTTAAGCTGGTGTTTATGTAAATACCTGTGACTGTGTGTGTATATTTGAATATATTTCCTTTCGATTTTTTTCTTCACTGAGTTAGAACAATGAAATAGGATTATGCATGAGAGTTAAATGACGTACTGAACATTTTAACATAACTGGCATCGGGTTGGAATTTATGAATGGTTTACTTTATAGTATGTATTAAAAAATACTATAGTGTTACTTAATACCAAAGAGCTGAGCATATGTGTTCTGGCATTCTAGAATGCAGATTTTTTGAAACGTAAGCACTCAGTGCTGTTTGGCATTCAAAGTCCAAGGGGATTTGAATGTTTATATTGTGTGACTCACTCTAAATCTAGCAGGACTTTTTTCTTGTATTAAAAGGAAAAAAAACACAACTACCAGATTTTTACTGAGGTATTAAAAATTTCCCAGCATTTGGTACCTCAACAAGAGCTCCATTGTTAGTGTGCAAAGATGACTGTGGCTGCCACTGGCTCCCTGGAGGAAAAGGCACCTCACGAGGTAGATGAGTTTGGGGTAATGACATTTGCTCAGTAGTGGTGGAACGTGACATTTTAACACAACAATACATGGTCAGTAAGAGGGTGTTTTTTTTTTTTTATTTCATGCAAATATCCTCTCTATCCAGTGTCATCTTGAATAAACTACATCTGGTTTCCTGACAGGACTTTCTCTGTGTGTGTGATGTACAGCTGTACCCTTCAAAACCCACTCTTGGAGTCAGGGAAAAGCATAGTATTTGACTGACTCTAATTCTGACACTACTGTTCATATTATTCTTCTAACATCAGATATGTAAAAGTAGGAGAGAAGATGTTTTAGAAGAAGGGAAGAAGGTAGATAGGACTTCCCTATCCCTCAGACGTTGGAGTACTACCAGTATTATCCTTATTAGGGTCACATGTACACCTTCTAAGAGAAGACTTACATGTGCTCATTAAGTCAAAGGGTTAAGATGCTAAAACATCTTTTTTTTTTTGTTATCTGGCCATCAAACTAGGGCTTTGCACATGCTAGGCAAGTGCTCTACCACTGAGCTTCATCCCCACCCCTAGATGCTAAAATAAAGTAAAGCCTAGGGACTTTCATTTTGACCACATCCTAATAGAGGAATTTAGAGGGTAGTTAGGCCATTAGGAAGGTAAAAACTTGAGTTTCTCAATCTAAGGCCGTTGCTAGAGGAGCCACATGACACTCTTAATGGCTTAGGCTACTTCTGCTAGTCTCTTACTACTATTCTGCTGGCCTTTAGTTGGTATCTGGTTGACTCATACTATGTAGGTTCTCTCTACATAGATTCCAGTTAGAAATGCATTTATAGAAAGGGGGAAATGAATAAGGACCGATCACGGTCTCACTCACTAGGAAGGCAATTCTTGTTAAATTTTGATCTAAACTCTAATTTCTTTATATTTGTTGACTGTCTCCTTTCTACACTATAAACTCTTGAATTCAGTATATTTTACTTTCTTTTAGCCTCAATTCTTAGGGTGGAGAGAGATATGATGTAGGTACTCAAGCAGTACTTTTGACCTCATGATTTGAGAAACCAAAGCCCATGAGTCAGAAATGCCTTCAAGTTACCTTTAATCTTTGAAATATATTTACTTACTTATTTTTCACTATCCCCAAATAACCAGTGAAGCATATTCTGGTTTTGGTTTAGAAATGTCTGAGGGTGTGAGCATTGTGTCATTGTTGAGGACATGACAGTCTTCTTAATTGGAAAATAATATTTTACATTATCCCTAGTAGACACAAAATGTCAGTAAGTATTCACAAGCCAATGTTATATTCTGCTCTAAGACTAGGTCTTTCTCGTATAGTTAAAATTGGCTTTATATATGTTCCTCAGGTTAATGACAATGTGAATCTATCTACAACTTAGACATATTTTCACTTTGCTGCCTGCCGTACTGCAGACTCTGCCTATAGGTTTTAGTGGACTTTTGCATCCCCTTGTCTCTGTTGTATATCTGCCACTCAGTGTAAGTCCAGTCTTCCAGGAGATTCTTCTTGGGGCTCTCTCTCATAGTAGATTTGTGATCTTCTATGAGTTAAGCTGCGAGTTTAAAACTTCAACTTGTAATTTGCTTTCTGTAAATTATGGTGACATTTGGTTTTCTAACCAGTCTGAGTCTTTTAATGATCTTACTTCATCATAGTTCAACCCTAGTGGTCGGCTATTCATGCTTTCCAAAAGTGATGACTTACTGACATTCTCTCTCCTGTGACAAGACACTCAGCACTCTAGTCAAGGACAAAGAGTCCAAATTCCCTGATATGCAAGACCTTCTCCTTATGACAAATGTTCTTGCCAGTCCTGTTCAGCCAAGAATATTAGATACTGATAGTGTTGCTTGGCAACTGGGTAAGCAAAGCAATACTGTGAAGGTGGGGGTGAGGAGTGGGAGATGAGTGTGCAAGCAACTACCATTTAAATAAAAAAAGAGAAAGTTTGGAATTCAGAGGACTGACTATAAGAGGAACAGCCTTGCAGAATCTGGATCTTGGAATGTTAAAAGGACAGAATAAGCACTGATGATACAGTATGCTTTTAGGAAGAAGAAATTTTCCCCTTTAAAATATTTATTTATTGATTTTCTGTGTTTTGACTATTTTATCTGCATGTGCCTACATGCATAATGTGTGTGCAATGCTCATGAAGGCCAGAAGAGGGTATAAGTCTTCTGGAACTGAAGTTACAGGTGACTATAAGTGGCCATGTGGATTCTGGGAACTGAACTCAGGTCTTCTGAAAGAATACCAAGTGCTCTTAACTGCTGAGCTGTGTCCTCAGCCCCTTCTCCTCCTTTGGACTTTCAGTCTCCTTTTAGTGTCCCTTTGTGACAACTCTTTGAAGAAGATCCTTGGAGGAAGCCATTGGGCAAAGGAGAGCTATAGTCTCAGACTCTAGTATATCACAGATTTAGATTTGAGACATAGAAGTTTAAGCTTTGTCTTAAAAAAAAACTACAGTAAGAACAAACAGGAAATGGCAATTACAGAGGCTACAAGCAAAATGAAACTTAGTACGTTCAGGGAGCAGAAAGGAAGTAAGGAAAGCAGGAATATAGCAAGGGTGTGAGCAAGGGTATGAGCTGTGAGAAGAGTTGGAAGAATAAGCAGGGTCCACATCGTGAGGGACTTTGTAGATGCTGGTGAAGTGTGTGAATTTTATTTTGAGTGCATCCACTCTTTCTTCCTTTTTACAGATTAACTCTTGTTCACCTTCACAGTACTACAGTGTGTCTCTGCTTAGTCTGACATGCCATATCATATAGCATGGTGCTTGAAGCTTACTTGTCTGCACTGAGTACTGTACTATAAGCCTTGTGAAGAGAAAGACTTTATGGTCTTCCTAGCACTACATTTTTGTCACTTGCCTGTCACCTTAAAACTTTCCATGCTTACTGAACAAAATAGTGAACATATTGCCTTTAACACATCTTCTCTGAATCTACTTCTCCTGAAGTCTATCCCATCCTCTTTATAACTCTTGATTTAATTGTCTACAAGAAAGGAGATCTGGAGACCAAAAAAGCTGTCTGAGCAATCTTTACAAGTCTATCATTCAGTAAATGTGCTTGAATAATTGAGCACAGGAGGGAAGAAATGAGAGAAGAGATAAAGGAAAGAAGGAAGGAAGAAAGGAAGGGAGAAGGAAGGGAAGGAGGGAGGGAGGGAAGGAGGGAGGGAGGAAAGAGTTAAATAATCAAATAAGCAAATAATCAGAGTTCAATATGAATCTGGAGTCACTGATTAGGAAAGGAATAGACAAATCTGTATTCATCTGTGCCTCTATTAGAGCAAGATGCTAACTAATCTATGGCTAGAATAAGTCCTTTTCACCCCACTCTGGAAACGAGGAGTAAAATACGACATAGAGAAACAACCAGAGACTGCATCTCAATTATAGAAAGCTTTCGTAGCATGTGTGAGACCCTGGATTCCATACCTAGCACCAAAACAAACAAATGACTGGATAAATAGATGAATAAATAAACAAAACTTGAAGCAAAGAAAAAGAGAGCAAAACTTTTCTTCTTCTACTTCTCTTCCCATGTTTTTTTTTCTCTTCCTTCCTTTCTCTTTTTGGATATCAGTCAGCAATGGAGGATACCATGGAGGAGTTAAAGTAGGTAAGAACTAAAGAGAGCCATTAGATTTTATGATAAGAAGAATCATTGCTCATAGTAGAAAGGGTGGCTAGATTTGACAGTGATTTGAAGGTCGCTCCAGAGAATGACAATATCCTTAAATGAAATTTGGCAATATTGAGGAAGACTTAATTTTTTCAATTAGGAAATTTTTTATTCATTTTACATACCAATCAGAGATCCCTCTCTTCCCACCCCTTCAGCATTCTTCCCCGCCCCCCCCCCCCTGCCCCCAGGACTTAGTTTTTGTAGTTTCAGAAGATAGAAAAAAATACAAAGGAAAGACCAGACACTTCAGGAAAATTTCAAGCCTGAGCAGTTGAAGGGTTCCTTCTGCCATTAAGATGGGCAGATAGATGCAGAGTTGAATGTAAATTCAGATGATTAAGGGAATTTCTTTCTCAAGATTTCCTTTCTTTCTGAGAAATACAAAGGAGCCTGTGGGCGAGAGCCAGGATGTGTTTGATAGGAGACCTTAAGAGGAGCTGTGACTGAGGACAGTCACAGATGATGGCGACATTTGTGTGACCTTAGACTGTGCTGTTAGGACCTTCTCTCCATCTCAACATCTGTTGGATAACCAAGGAGAGCAGAGAAAGGGCTCATCTAAGCTTGGGCTGCCACTCAGCTGGGAATCTTCAACCCAAAGTCACAAGACATGGGGAAGAAGCAAGTTTGATGGAGTGATGCTCAGGCTGGACTGCAGAGGGAAAGAAAGTCATGGGGGGTGCTTTCAAGGGGCATGAGGAAGAATTCATGGGGCTGCGGGAATTGGGATCTAATATAGATAGTGTTGTGTGCACACAGAAGCAATGGGTCACACACACATCCTTCCTTAGACGTGCGTCATGAAGACTGTACTACATCTTTGCAAGGCTTCCAACTTGCTTAGTAAGGTAATGGGATTAGACGAAGTCATCTCTAGTTCTTTTCTGTTTTCTTGTTCTCTTGTTTGTTCTGGATAATTACAAGGGTGTGAGGAGGAATAAGCAAGTAACGACTTACAACCACAAAAATGGGAAGAATTATTTTCAAAATGCGTAACAATGTGGTATGGCACTCCTCACATACCCAGATAGGAGACCAACTGCTAAGGTTAAACACAAAACAAAGCAAGAATAACCACACAAGCAACCCTGCGGGCCTGCCCCCTGAGGTTGTGAATAAACAGAGTCCTACAGCTGAGCACAAGCTTTTTAAACAGAGGCTAATCTACAGAAATTGTCATCTGTCCCACAAGTTCACAATTATGTCATTAAGTTACAATCAGGGGCGTTAGGAGGAGTAATTAGGACTATGTTGTAGAGTTGCTCACTCCTAAGAAAAACTTTTATGGGAAGGAAAAAATCCTAAGCATTCACTGTGGGTAAGTCTCATAAGGCTTTTGAAAACCGAGTGTTTCTGCTCATAGGGCCGTCATTCCAGAAGAACAGACAGAGGTATTGTCTTGTACTTTAATTTGAAGACTTTTTAATAATCTCACCTTTCTCATCTACAGCCCTGATATGTTCCTATGAAAATGGTCAGATTACCCAAATTGCTTTTTTTTTTTCCTTAAGGAGTCAATGCCGAGCTTCAGTTTCAAATTTTGCCAGGGCCTGACTTTGAGTTGTTTGAGATCAACCCTGACACAGGGGAGGTGGTGACAAGTGTCACATTTGACCGAGAAGCTCAAGGAATCTTCACACTTCGAGGTAAGGGGCTTGCCCCCCCCACACACTATGTAATCTCAAAGGATCTAGAAGGATTATTAGTGAGACTTAGCATTCTGTTCAAACTTTTTTTTAACTTATTTAAAAATGTCCATGTATGTGTGTGTGCCTACTTGTCTGTATGTGCACCCATACTGTGTATGCAGTACCCATGGAGGCCTGAAAAGGCTGACTGACCCTCATTGAATTGAGAAACAGGTGGCTATGAACTTCCTCATTAGGTGCTGGAACCGACTTCAGGCCGTTGGAAGAATAGCAATTTCTCTTCGGTGCCGAGCCATTTCTCTGGCCTGAAATTCAAGGTTTCTGTAAGATGACTCTAAACGAGATATTACTGGCCCAGGGTCCCCCAGCTGGTTCAGTCTCATGCTGTGTAACTGGAACAGCGTATCTTAGGTATGTAGTGACAGCCACAAACCGTCCTTCTCTGTGTTCAACACCAGTGCTTGTGCAGGACGCTGGCGTCCCTTCATTGTCCAGCACTGCAACCGTCCTCTGCACCGTGGAGGATGAAAACGACCATGCTCCAGAGCCTGTTGTCCACAGGCATGACATGGAAGTTCTGGAAAACCAAGATCCAGGGGTTGTCTATACTGTGTTGGCTTTCGATGAGGATGCTGGCAACAATGGAGCTGTCACCTATCACATAGTGGGTGAGTGCTGGAAAGCCGGGGTTCTCTCCAAGTACCGACTGGTGCGGGTGGTCGGCTGAGTTTCCTGTTTTGGTGTCTGTTGTGTTTTCCTACAAAAGCCACACCCAGTGGGAGCTGCTGCTCTCTTCTCCCCTGGAGGGAGCGTCTTCTGCCTCTGTCCACCCTGCATCAGCACCCTCCAAATTTTCTAAGGTTGTGGTTCTTCAAAGTTTTCCTGAATTTGCTTCTATGCCAATACTAGGGCAAATGCATCTAGAACAGATGGCTTTTTCCTACTTTTTGTTTCTTTATAGGATCGTTTATTTTATTCTTTACATCTTGAGTTGATAATTCCTTCTATACCCTATCACAATTTACCATGACGAAGTAGCTTTTTATTTTTATACCGATTATTGTCACTGTATTTTCTATAATTGAGTATCTGCATATATTGAAATGGAAGCTATTTTAAAATTTTAATAAATTTAGAATCTAAGCTTACAAGTTATTTTAGGTTGGGTTGATCTTTGAAAGATTAAAATATTAAAGATACTGTCCAAGTTTTTGCTAATAGTTTATTAAAAACAAAATTGTGCTGGAAATGAATCTCTTAATAGAATTGGTGGATCCTTTTTTTTTTTCCAGTTTATGAATGTGAGGTTTATTCCCTTTCTCTCTCCCTCCCTCCCTCCCTCCCTCCTCCCTCCCTCTTCCCTCCCTCCCTCCCTCTCTCCCTCCCTCTCTCCCTCCCTCTCTTCCCAAAGTCTCATAATGTTCCCCAGGTTGGTCTTGAAATCCTATCCTCTAGGTTCCTCCTGACTTAGCCTCTTGCTTAGCTGGGAGTATAGAGCAATCTGCTGCCTTTGAGTAAGAGAGAGAACAACAACAGGTCTCCTGCCAATTTTATTTTTTACAGACACAGGTCTGAAAGGAACTGTCCACATTTTTAAACTTTCTTGGTGCTAAACAATGGAGTTCAGAATTCAGGGCTTCAGAAGCATTGAGTGTATGCTCTTCCTCTAAGCTGTGCTCCATCAGCCCCTCTTGTGCAACCTGAAAGCCAGAGGACAGTTGATAGAAGTCAAGTGTGGTGATGTATTGTGTACCCTAATAAAATTTGCCTGAAGATCAGAGAATAGAACAAACCACTAGATTAAACATAGATGCCAGGCAGTGGTGGCACACACCTTTAATCCTAGCACTCGGAAGTCAGAGATCCGTCTGGATCTCTGTGAGTTCAAAGTCACGCTGGGTTACATGAGATTGACTCAATCTAGGAGAGAAACAGAGGCAGGCAGTGGTGGTGCACACCGTTAATCCCAGTACTTGAGATCTCATGCCTTTGCTTGGGAAGTCACACACACCTTTAATCCCAGTACTAAGAAGGAATTATATTGCAGGGCAGAGAAAGGTATATAAGACATGAGGAGACAGGAAGTAAAGGCTTTTCAGGCTGAGGAGTTCTAGAGGTGAGACGTGGCAGTGGCTTGTTCCTTTGTCTCTCTGATCTTTCAGCATTTACCCCAATATCTGATACCGGTTTGTTTTTTTTTTTATAAGACTACTAGAAATTCTAACAATACCAGTTTTTTTTTTATTATAAGACCATTAGAAATTCGAACAATACCAGTTTTTTTTTTTATTATAAGACTTAGAAATTCGAACAATAGTCAAGTTAGTGCTTGGACATTGTCTGAGTTGTACATTCCCCCAAACCAATTCATAGCTTCTGCTGTGATTTACTCATCACAGGAAATTGAGCAAACTTTGTAATTTAGTTAATAGCAAAGACCTTTTCTGTAACATGAATCTTAAAAGGTCTTATTAATAAAAACAAACCAGATGCCAGTTATTGGGGTGGATGCTGGAAGATCAGAGAAGCAGAACAAGCTACAGCCACCTCACCTTGCCAATTCCTCAGCTGATCCTGTTTCCTCAGACTGGAAGCCTCTGAGTCCTCATCCAAATGGATCTCAGCTGAACTGCTGCTAAAAGCCTAAAAGCTTAACCAGGCTCTAGTTCCTAGTCCTCACGCCTTATGTACCTTTCTGTTTCCTACCATTACTTCCTGGGATTAAAGGCATGTGTCACCATGCCTGGCTGTTTCCAGTGTGGCTTTGAACTCACAGAATGCTAGTATTAAAGGTGTGTATACCACCATTTTCTGGCCTCTGTATCTAGTGGCTGTTCTGTTCTCTGACCCCAGATAAGTTTATTAGGGTGCATAATATTTTGGGGAACACAATGTCACCACACTGTATAAAGTAGTACGTGTTCTTCAGTCATTAAAGCCAGTCACTATTTCAGCACTGAACAGCAGTGGAGGGAGTTGATCAACATTGTCAGATGAGAATGACCTCTCATTTGTCAGTCATTTATTTTTGTCTGAGTAAGGGGTGAAAATAAAGGCTAGTCTGGTGGAGTAAATCTTTATTTATGATCCTAGGTGTCCTAGTTTGTAACTCTGTGGCTGTGACCAACACCATGGCCAAAAGCAACTTGGGAAGGGAAGGGTTTATTTCATCTTACAGCTTACAGTCCATCATGAACAGAAGAGTCAGGGCAGGAACTCAAGGCATGACAGCGATTCAGAAGCCATGGAAGAATGCTGAATATTGGTTTGTTCTTCGTGGCTCATATTCAGCTCCCTTTCTGATATAATCCAGGACACCTGCCTAGGAGTGGCACAGTGGGCTGGGCCCACCTACATCAATCATTATTCAAGAAAATGCCCCCACAGTCTTACATAGAGGCCAATCTGATGGAGGCATTTTCTTTGCGAGGTTCTCTTTTGGCAAATGAGCCTAGTTTTGTGTCAAGTTGACCAAACCCTAACCAGCACGCTAGATGAATCCTCAGGCAAAATATTTTTAGCAGTAGAGTATATAAGCTGGGCTTCTGGGAACTGCCTTAAAGCTATATGTTTAATGATAACTCCTTCAAAAGCTTCACATTATATAACCCTTGACATACTCAGACATTATTTTAGGAATGATTGATCTAAACACATTCATTTTTTTTCATGTTAGTCTTTTGTAATAATAGCAAATTACTTGAGATAATGAACTTGCAAAGGGACAAAGGCTATTTGGGCTCCCTGTTTAATTCACAATCAATTGAACCATTACTTTAGGACTGCAGTGGAACATCGTGGCAGGTACACATGCAAACTTGCTTGCATTGTGAGCTAGGGTAAAAGAGTGGAAAATGAGAGCTCCCATGATCTGCTTCAAGGACACATTTCCTATAACCTACAGGCTTACCAGGCCCACTTTGGAGAAAAGTGTTTTACACATGGGCCCCTGGGACCTATTCAACATAAAACTCATAGCATTTACCTAAATTAAGTCATGACTATTTCCTTCCTGTGTCTTATTTTTCCACCTTTGTACTCTTGGAATGTGCTCCTTTCCTCTATGTACCTATTATTTTAGAGTCCTCTTCTTCCTGCTTGCTCAAGTGCAGATTATATAACTGCCTCCTAAACTTCAATGTTCTCATAAATTCTTACCTCGATTCCTCAGTCTTCCTCCTAAAGCAGAAACCTGATTCCTGGATCAGCCTAAAATCCTTCCAGTTCTCCCCTTTAGGTTCTGCAATGAAGTATAGACCATTTGTGGTTTGACCCTGCTTTCCTCTCAAATCCATGTCTTCACTTGTGACAACCCATTTCTTATATTATACAGCAAACTCCAAGGGAATCCAGTTTTTTTTTAATTGTTCCAAGACATTTCAGCTACTAAGTGCTCATATTTACAGGACTTCATACAGTCTTTACTTTACACAGAACACTGTCTCCAAAATTTGTAGGCTTGTTTCTTCCCATTGAAAGGTGAATTTGGATTTTATTGTTTCCAGTAGCATTTTGTGGCCACACTAAGACTCTATACACTGTTGGATTCCTGTGCACCCATGCCACCTGAATATGAGTATTAAGAGCATACCATAATGTCTGCATCCTGACCTGTCTTTCCTAGACTATAAGGTCTTGGGAGCTAGATCATATGCCTAACTCTTCCTTATAGTTCCAATATCAAGCATATTTGTAATATAAAGTACGAGTTCATACTTGCCACATAATAGGACCTCACTGAATGTTTGTTGACCAAATGAATTTATTTCTCAACCACAAATATCATATAATGTAGCAGAAGTTTCTCCTGTCCTACCTGGTCCTGCTGCCCTATAGCCACTTATAAAATAATCACTCAGAGGTTTATATTAATTACCAACTGTATGGCCTATGGCAGACTTCTTGCTAGCTAGCTCTTTCATCTTAAATTAACTCATTTCTATTTATTTATGTTTTACCACGTGTTCTGTGGCTTTACCTGCATCCCATTACATGTTCCTCCTTGTACAGCAGTTCCACATCTCTTCCCTCCCTCCTTTCTCCTCTTATTATTTCTCTGGATTTTCCTGCTTGGCTCCATTCTGCCTTGCCATAGGCCAATGCAGCTTTATTTACTAACCAATGGGAATAGCATATATTCACAGCGTACAGAAAGACATCCCACAGCTCTTCCCCTTTTCTGTCTAATAAAAATGAAGGCTTTAACTTTAACATAGTAAAATTATATATAACAAAGTAGTTATCAACCAGGAATTACTGTTACAGTATCTAGTCTATTTATATTTGGCAAAATTATAAAATATTCTACCATCTCTCCTATTTTGTGAGTCGAAAGTTTTATATCTATTTTGACTTTTATCATGACTAAGGGAAGCTATAATTATAACTATCTAGTCTTCAATTTCATCAAAGACACCAGAAGGATATGATATTACTAAATAAACAGGAAGTGCATTGTAAACAACTTCCAAAAATCTAGAATTACAGACACATCTGGATGCCTGGACAGGCACTCAAAGTTCCTCTGCAACATTGGAGCATCCATCTTCAGCCTATAGGCCTAGAGTTTCTCAGTCACTTCTCCCTGTATCGTGCAGGATGTCTGGCAGTCTCCTTTCTAAAGCAAGAACTTGAAGGATCATCTCACCTTGTTTTGGCAGAATTGAGTGATCATTTTCCTATGGGTCCTGCCTGTCCACTTTATACAGCATCCTGTCAAGCAGTCAAGGCAAGGACACTTTTTTTACCCAGTGGCTAACTTTTGCCCCAAAGAAAGCAAACTCCATAATGAGTTTCTTTGATGCCTATCATCCTCTTTGAAATAATTGGTGCTGGCAGGAGCAGATGTATCTCATTGCCCAGAAAAGTCTAAATTCTTAAAATATTTTAAATGGCATATTCTGTAGGTCTTTGAAGAGTTTGAAGGTTACCTACCTAATGGAAATATATCTTTGTATATCTAAAAAACATAACTAACAGGACTACAAATTTGACTATCATAGAAGACTAATTATTAACCTCTATTTCTTAGTTATACATTACAATGTAAATGAGTTGCATAAACATAATACCTTAAACAAGAGTATAAATACATGTACAGTATAACAAAATTAACTTTAATTTTGTATCAATAAACCAAAATCCATAGCAATGTAAAACATTTTAAATAAGTTGTTGCTCCTAAAAAGTAGATTCAATAATCTACCCCTTTATCCTATCATATCTATATCCCCTTTTCTTCTTTAGAAAGAGATTACATTTACAATAAACATCCTTTAAATAAAAATAAACATATATAAACAATATTTTGGGCATTTGGGTGTAGCTTCTCATACTACTTCCTGCTGGTTGGGGGTGCTGGTAATCTTATGGAGATCCTGAGAAAATTAAGAATTATAGTGAAATCTTCACTGTAATAGTCTGTGAGGCTATATTGACCTTTCAGGGTGTCTTGGTTGATCAAACCATATTAGCCTGGAAACAATCCACAGGTTCTCACCTTCTGTGGAAACATAAGCAGAACCTCTTTTCCAAAGCAATGTATCCTTAGATACAAATTTTGAAGTCAAGATACCTTTAAAATATACATACTGATTTGACTAAATAGCCTTTACAATCAAATGTATTTATGCAGTTAAAAATCCCCAAAACAATGTAATAATATGCAGTGTCCAGATTCTTTGTGGAATTTCCATCCTTTTATGTTATCCTTATTGTCTCTTTAAAGACTTTATTTTTAAAACTATCCATTTCTTTATGTAACTGTCTATGTTCCTTTTCCTCTCTTTTTTCCAAGCCTATGCACATTTTTACACACACTATAAGCCATTTAAAGTTTTATTCCATCTAAATCTGTCTTATTGTGAATCTGTAATCATTTTTTGACCATTGATTTAAACTACAGTGTGACTAGGAACTAAGAGGCAGCCCTGGCTGCTGGCTCCACCCACCTCACCTTCCCAACATGGCAGAGGTACCTTATTGCCAGCTCTGGGGAAAACATGCTCACAGCCAAATATGGGAAACTGGGTCTATGCCTCCATCCAGCAGTGTGTAGCCCAGAAACCTTGTTTTTTTTTGTCTGTACCAACAAAAGGTAAATCCACCATGCAGTGTGCTGCACGGCTTGGAGATGCCTCTGTGTACATGGCGGTGAATCTGCTATGCTGTAGGTCAAGCCCATATGCTGCAGCATCTCTGTATCATGGCTTGCCTGAAAAGACATAACTAGGAAGCTGTTTTTAACTCTGTATTAGACTCTTGTTTTTAAAGCTTTCTCAGGTTTTGGGTGGAAATTCTTGCTATCACATCTGGGCACCAAAATGTAGCTGGAAGTTTCTCCAGTCCCACCCAACCCCACAGTCCTGCAGCCTCCTATAAAATAGTCACTCAGAGGCTTGTATTAATTACCAACTATATGGCCTATCGCAGGCTTCTTGATAGCTAGCTCTTTCATCTTAAATTAACCCATTTCTATTTATCTGTGTATTATCACGTCTATGTATCACCACGTGTTCTGTGGCTTTACCTGTGTCCCATTACATGTTGCTCCTTGGACAGCAGTACAGCGTCTCCCCCCACTCTCCTTTCTCCTTTCATTATCTCTCTTGCATTTTCCCACCTGGCTCCGTCTTGCCTTCCATAGGCCAATGCAGCTTTATTGACTAACCAATGGGAATAGCATATATTCACAGCATACAGAAAGACGTCCCACAGCAATACAATGCATCTGACCATCTCTATGTTGGATGTAGATTAACTGTGTCTTATACATAAAAAGACAGGACTCCACTCCTGAGCACTTTGTTTCTGTATGCTTTAAGTGTTTACAGACTAGCAAGACCCCATACCATTGAGCCTAGTACTTTGATCCCACCACTCATTCAAGAATATGGCCAATGAGTCTTTGAGTCATTTTTACTTCAGTAATCTACGTAGATGTCTTTGAGATGTTTTTCTTCTGCGTTCAATTATAACTTTTATTAGAGTTGGTCCCATGGAAGATAGTAAGGAACACGCATTTTGAAAGATACAGAGGTGAATAAAATACCCTTGCTGCGCAGATGTGCAGCTGCCTGACAGAAGTGTTAAGACTCACACACGCAGTGCCAGGGGATCATAGAAGAGATGAGCACAGCAGTGGGGAACAGCTGAAATAAGCTCAGCCGCCAGTAACGTTTTGGAAAAGTAGTGTAATCCACCATTTATTTTCGTGGAGTGTTTTTTAAAAGATTTATTTATTGCATGAGTATGTTTGTTTGTTTGCATGGATGCATGTGTTCCACTGCACGTGGAGGCCAAAAGAGGGCACTGGATCACATGGAACTGGAATTACAGATGGTTGTGGGTGGCCATGTCAGTACTGGGAACTGTACTGGTGTGGTGATATTTTATTTGTGCTCTAACAAATGAAGCTTGACTGGGAATCAGAGGAAAAAGCCAGGCATTATATTAAACATAGAGGTCAGGCAGTGGTAGCACACACCTTTAATCCTAGCATGCAGAAGGCAGAGATTCATCCAGATCTCTGTGAGTTCAAGGCCACATTTGGACCAGAGCCAGGCGTGGTGGCACACGCCTTTCATCCCAGCACTAGTTAGTCATAGAGGTCTGGAGGTCTGTACAGACAGATAGGAAGTGATAGAGTTGGGTGGAAAGAGGAAGTGATGTAGCTCAGTGGAGAGAGGAAGTAAGATGGTAGGACACATAAAGGTATATAGGCATGAGTAATAGGAAGTAGCTCTCTCTTTGACTGAGGATTTCTTAGCAGTAGGAATGTGGCTGACTTCTTTCTGCCTCTTTGAACTCTAAGTTTTCACCCCAATATCTGGCTCCAGGTTTTTTATTAATAAGAATGTTTAGCAATTTGTGTTAGTTACTGGGTCCTCTGGAAGAGCAGCAAGTGCTCTTAACCACTGATCCATCTCTCTAGTGTCTGCCTCCACATATCAAAACAAAACAATGTTCCTTATTCCTTAATCTTGTTTTACTGTCAATAAAATACACGTCTTAATGTTATGGGAAAATGTGTGAATACAAAACAAAACGAATGCACACACAAAACACCAGATTGGTGCACTTGTTCTAAGACCCATATTGAGAAGTTAGGGTGCTTGTCATGCTCAACTGTTCTCAGTACTTAAAAACATTCTAAGATACCATAGTCAGGAAATAAATACTTTCAATAATCAAACTAATAAGTGTATTAGCTATCAAGGAGTTATTACTTTCCCATTTCAAATGGATTTTCAATTGTTTTCTGTGACAGGTGGAAACACGGACGAGTACTTTGCTATTCATACAACCTCGGGAGAACTCTCAACAACTCGTGCTTTGGACCGGGAGCAGATCAACAATTTTACCCTCATTATCCTGTGCTCAGATTTGGGGAATCCACCTCAAAGCTCCGTGATGCAGTTGCACGTTAGGGTTTTGGACGACAATGACCACAGCCCTTCTTTTGCCATGCTTCACCATCAGGTCTCTGTGCAAGAAGATGCTGAAGTGGGCACTGTGGTCCTGGTGCTCTCTGCTGTGGACAGAGATGAGGGCCTCAATGGGCAGGTAGAATATTTTCTGTTGGAGGAATCTTCTGGTGCTTTCACTGTTGATCATGTGACAGGGACAGTGAGAACTGGCCACATCCTTGATCGAGAAACCAGACCTCAGCACACATTCCAGGCTGTGGCCAGAGACTGCAGTCCCCAGGGGGCAAGAAGCAGCATGTTGACTATCCTCATATCTGTCACTGATGCTAATGACAACGATCCCGTTTGGGAAGAGAACCCAGTTGACGCATTCCTTCCCCCGGTGCTGTCCCTAAACCAGACCATTGTTCATCTGAGAGCCAGTGACCCAGACGCAGGGCCCAATGGGACTGTGACTTTCAGTTTTGCGGACACCCAGTCAGTTTTTTCTGTCGATGAATATACAGGTGAAGTTAAACTTCAGCAGAATCCGTCTTCAGCATCTTTTCCTATTTGGGTTCAGCTAAAAGCCACAGACCAAGGGGTCCCAGCAAGGACAGCCATGGGTCTCTTGGTCGTTCACACAGAAGGAGAAGACGTGAAGCTCTCCTTCATCCAGCATCTCTATACAGGACTCGTGACTGAAAACTGTGAACCAGGTCAGTGTACCCTCAAGTTTCTTGCATATTGCCCTAATCTGGGCAAAAGGCTTTACTGCGGACTACAGAGGATTGCCATTGCAGTTTCAATTGCAAACTTATGGGTCTAGCTAGTTCTTCATATTGAAAAATTATAACCACTGTGATTGTATTAGTTCTCCGATGCTACAAGGAAGTACCAACTAGCTTAAAAAAAACAAGACCTCTCCTTTGCATCATTGTTCTGGAAGTTCCGGGCAAAACTGAGTGGGCCCATTGCTTTGGGTCTCTGTGGAGGCAACATCCTGGTGGGACAGCATGGCAGAGCAGACTGTTCATTTCACTAGCCAGGAAGCAGAGTGGGAAGAGAGAGTGGGAGTGCCCTTTGAAGGTCTATCCCCAAGGATCTAACAGCTGCCCTCTAGGCCTACCTACTGAGGGGCAGCCACTTTCCAGTGGTACCACCTTGGGTTTCACCAATTTTTTTTAACACATCAGACCCTCAGGGAACATCCACATCTGAAGGATAAGCTCATATTGACCTGGTCTGAAATAATATGTCAGGGTAGAATGCCATGATGACCAAAACACTTCTTACTTCCAAAGGTGGGCCTTCTTACTCAAGACTCAGTTGAAAAGGTTAAAGGGAAATGAATGAGAAGCCTGCATCCCCCTAGTTCCATATTTTATCAACTCCTGACAACATTGTCATTTTTTAGTTTTTTTTTAATATTTGGAATTAATCTGATGATTTAAATAGTTGTGAAAACAGCTATGTGTTAAACAGAACTTAATATTCTAACAATGTGTTTAAGAAATATTAAGCTTCAGGAAAGCTAGTTAGAAATACTTCTGCAGGTATTGCAAGCATGTGGCACATGGGAATGGCCAGATATAATGAGCCTGTCTTTGAAGAATACAATCGACACGGGAGGTTGTATAGAGTCAGCCAAGAGGTAGACCAAAAGCAGAGCATGTAACAGGAAAGAGGAAAGAAGATAGAAAGGACGGCAGCTTGGAAAGTTGTTAAATGTGATCAGAGCAAGTCACCAGATGGGGAGGGTTCCTGGGTTCTCTGCTAAGCAAGGGCTATGTGCATAAAGCATCCATTGACCTTTTCAGCTGATAGGGCAGATCCAATGCAGACTGCCAGGTGATATCAGACACCACAAGAAGAGATTTTTCTTATTATTTTCTGTTCTTGTGTTTCAGTAGGCTCAAAATATTGCAGAATGTCAATCAGTATTAGATTGACCTTAATATTATTAACACCATTTTATAGAGTCAAAAATGATTTTTTGTCATTTTCAAATGCACCTAAAATTTAAACCTTTATAATCAAATGAAAAACATTAGAGAAGTTTTCTTTTCCCGTAGATCCCTCAGACATCCTATCATGCTAAGTGGATTATTCATGCTGTTATTGTAAATTATCATCACAGTAAACTGCTTTTATTATATTTTTTTATGTGTAGGAGTCTTTTGTCTGCGTGCATGTATTTGTACCACTTGTGGCCTGGTGCCCACAGAGGACAGAAAAGGGCATTCAATCCCCTGGAACTGGAGTTAAAACAGTTGTGAGCTGTTATGTGGGTTCTGGGAATCGAACCTGGGTCCTTTGGAAGAGCAAGAGCTCTTACATGCGAAGCCATCTCTGCAGCCCCCATCCCCAATGCTTCTAATATTCATACATTTTTTTAAGAAATTTAAAGTTAGAACAAATAAATTACAGTGTACTCATGTTTATTTAACATTTATAGTTGTTGAGATGTCTTAAGCCTCTGGTATTAACATTTACCAACATCATTAAGCTTCACGCCTATATGATGTTTTCTTTTGTGTTACTGTTAGAAAAGACCCAATTTAAACAGTGGGAAAGAAATAAATGGTTACTTTAGCTCATGGCTTTAGAGACTTCAGCCTGTAGTTGACTCCCTGGATTCTGGGTCTGTGGAGAGAAAGAATATCATCACAAAGGCTGCTGAGAGAGAGAGAAAGAGAGAGAGAGAGAGAGAGAGAGAGAGAGAGAGAGAGAGAGAGAGAGAGAGAGAGAGAGAGAGCACTTTCTGCCCCCTGCTTTTCTCTGTTTCTTCCATCTGGATCCCAGCCTATCTTGGTCTCACTCACAGTAAGGGCAGGTGTCCCCCTCCCCACCATGCTGGTGCTCACAGGCACAGACAGAAGTGTACTTTAATAATCCATCTTTAAATCTAGTCAAGTTAGTGATCGGGATCACTACAGCTGACTACAGTTTCTGTTTGACCAGGATTCTTTAGTAGATGAGATTCAAGACATCCCCCAGTGGGAGCAGTTGCCACAGGCAGAGCTCAGTAGGTCAGCAGGATAACCAGACATGTGCAGTTCCCTCCTCTCTGCTACCGCTGGTCCCTCTGCCATCCACCCCCCAGTTTTCATACCGGGTGAGATGGCTTTTGATCATTTTGAACACTTCTTTATTTTCCAATTTAGATTCCTAAGACCACAAGTTGGTGTGGCTTCTTTATGGGTATTCTAAACGGGTGGCAGGTGGATGCCTGGTGGGAGGGTCAGTTGAATTTGGAGCAGTACCTTGCCTTTCCCATGATTTTTGCTGGTGCTGACCTCATACTGACATCTGTTGGAATGGCCTTAACTTCAGCAGCCCCCTTTCTTTGTGAATAAGGGGCCTCTGCTTGCCACACTTGGTTTAGTCTATGGACTCGATAGGTTCTCCTACTCTGCAGAGTCCCCAATTTGTCCAATCTTAGGTAGCTAATATTTAAGTTCAAGGGTGTCTCCTCAGTTTGTTGGCAGGCTTATCTCTCCTACCTTCAAAATCTAGTAAAAATCATTCTGAGGGATGTGGGTCTGGATGGCATGTGCTGCTCTCAATTCTATAGCCATGAAGAGTGGGTAGATGGCTTCAGAGGTTGGATCTACCTGTTGACTCCAGGCTCTGGGCTATCAAACTCCCAGGTCACTCTCAGGTAGTGAGGTTACCTCCCACTGAGGGCTGGACTGTCTCCCCTCGACACTTCACTGTCTGAGTCTTCTGTTGGCTGCTCTTTTCTCTTTGCCTGCCTGTGGTCCTCCCATTCTCCATCACTCCCCAACACAGGTTTTTGTTTGTTTGTTTGTTTTGTTTTTTTTTTTTTTGTTTTTGTTTTTTTAAAAATCAGACTTTGCCATGATTCTTCCTGGTTATTGGGTCTCTGGGGTAGCTCAGTTTAGACAATAGGCTCTTGATTAAAATGGTCCCTAACCACAGCTCTCTGAGCGATGGAGACTGGCAAAATGTAATTCCTCTCTTGCCAGAGAAATGTCAAGAACCCCTGTCTGGATGTGAGGCTTATAATCACCCACCTGTGGGAATGCTGCTGGTCTCTTCACCTGCCTGAGTTCATCAAGCATCTGCCTCCCTTCCCTATGCAGAGGGGCAGCTCAGTCAGAGCCTTGAGCTTCTGTCTTTCCTCAGATCACCCTTTGGTTTCTCCACACTTCTCTGCTGTTCTATCATTCCGTTTATGAATTTCCAATGTTCTTTCTCTCTTTCTTTGGAATAGAGTATATATATACATATATTTCCTATAACTCTTTGCACAACACAGAAGCAGCTTCTAAAGTGATGTTCCCAGGAGGCCCTGAGCTTGTTCAAATGTTAAGGACAAACCAGTTGGTTACTCACGATGGTTAAATCCACTGAGTGATGAAGCAGGCTTCCAGAAGCCAGCTTTCTCAGGGCTTCTGTTTCCCCCTAACACTGTGGATATCCTGATGAGGATGAATCAGCAACTGTTGTCCTCAGGGTGGGGTATTCAGAACTTCATGCATTTCTATGAATTGCCCTGGGGCGGAAAATTGACATTATGAATTATTTTGATACCCTGTCTAAATGTTAAGTACTCAGACTTTGGAAAACTTGAAACAATGTTGAAACATGATGACACATGGAGGCAATGTGACTAGTAAAATATATTTAATATTGTAAAATAAGTCGTGTACTTAGATCTTGAGATTTTGGAGAAGAAAACTGTCTTGCAGCACTTTGGCAGGGGATCCAGTAAGCTGCTGTTCTCCATCAGCTGGGCAGTGTGGAAATGTGACATGCATTATTGAAGTGGGGCGGGTGAGCCTGTCATGGCTCCACGGCTCATGATGAGCGAGTTCTCTTTCCATAAAGTGGAAGCAGTAATGACTTCCTCGCAAGGATGCTGCAAGGATTAGATTAAGCTGTAGGAGGGTACCAGTCATCACTTCAGTTGTTATTGTGGCTATTTTCCTTCTGTCTTAAAGCTCGACATGAAGTTTATAAAATTAGCAGGGTTTAAAAGTTCTAACTAGAGCAAGGAGCTATTACATAATGGTTGTATAATCATTGTGGAGTGTTTGCAGTTTTTAAAGGCCTGCCATCTGGATCATTTTCTGTACAAACTAGATAAGAATTGTACTTTCTAAGGAAATGAATGACCTCATAAACATAAGAGTAGGCAGCTCCATGTCACTGGGGCCTTGGGAATGTTTATGACAATAAAGGGAAAGAAAGAAATATTTTCTGTCATTCTATTTCATTACTTAGGACCAGGCTTGCATTTGAGATGAATTTCATAGTAATGAGGGCTGCCTAGGTAGCCATTTTCAATGTAGATTTTTTTTTTTACCTTATCTATGATTTAAGATAACTTTGAAGGAGACAGAAGAAAAGTCTCAGGCAAGGTTAAAATCCTCAAAACGCATATACCTCAAGACAGTTTTCATCTCTGTGAATTCATCTTAGGCTCCATCTGGGTTTCAGCCACAGGAGCTCTAGATCTTATTTACCTTAATTTATTATCATTTTATTCATTAAAAAATCATTTTTATGTATTCTTTGAAAATTTCATACATGCATAAAGTGTATCCTGGTCATATACGTCTCTCAGTTCTCTGCCCATCCCCCACCCTCAGGATCCTGTCAACTTCATGTCCTCTTTTTAAATTTTAATTTCTATTACTATCATCATTACTTTTTAACCCACTGAGTCCGATTATTGCTGCCCATATATGCAAGTGTATGAAGTTATCTACTGGGGCGTGGCCAGACCGTCCAGAGATAAGTGACTCCCCACCTTCAGCAGCCATTAACTGCCAATAGCACCTAGGTTAGGGGTGGGGCCTCAGTAGCCCCTCCCTCATCCACACTGGGATTATTTTTTATTTTATGAGAGTGAGTGTTTTGCCTGCATGTGTATATAGTACCACATGTATACAGTGTGTGCTCATGGAGGCCAGAAGAGAGTGCCAGATCTCTGGAACTGGAGTTACAGATAGTTTTAAGGTGCCATATAAGTGTCGGCATTCAAACGTTGGTCTTACACAACAAGGGCTCTCAATCACAGAGCCATTTTCTCCAGCCCCATGTGGTGGGATTTTTAACTGGCTTGATCATTCGAAGGTAGCCTCATCGAGTGGGACTTCTCAAACTGTGTGAAAGAGACTTACCCATACATCATGGTGCCAGTTTTTTTAAGATTCTGTTTGCCATGTGGGCATGTTTTAATCTCAGCATCAGAGAGAGCACATCTGTGAGTTCAAGGCAGCTAGACTACCAATGAGTAGAAACGCAAAATAACAGAAAACCTAAAAAAAAAAAGAAAAAAAGAAAATTGCTGTTTGGATAGCAATAGCCATGTTGAAATTACTAGTTTTTTTTCTTTCTTTCTAGGAATAAAGATACAGGCAGCCAAACTGTAATCAGGGAGTTATGTGTTAATCTTCACCAATTAAGAACAGGATGCAAGTCAAGTGTTGAGTGCCATTGGACTGTGAGGCCCTTTCCTAGAGCAGAATTACCAGCTGTGCCAAGCTGGATTTAGTGAGGCTGCCTTGGTTTCTGTGCCTTCATGGATCACCAGCTTCTGTTCTTTGTGTTTAAAAGCTCCTCACCTCACTTATTGACCCCTCAGTCAGAGTTTCTGCCCAGCAGCCATTAGGTTGTTTTGTTGTTGTTGTTGTTGTTGATTCTTAAAAGCTGGTTTTTGTCTAACTCTACTCCAAAGCATCACACTTTTAAAAAAAGATAAGAAACGGGGCTATAGTTTGAAAAATAGTAATATGTCTTCAATATTGGTTTTGTGGATAAGACCTCTGCCTGATCTATAAGCAGAAGCCATGTATTGTGGAAAGCATCAGGGTGGATACAGCAGAAATACCAAGAAAACATACTCCGTCTTTTACAGAGGAAACATGTGGTCCCAAGTATAATTAAAAGATTCCTAAGGAAGTCTGCTGTGTGGAAAGAAGGGACACATCCTTTCTAGCTTCTAGAGCATGAAGGAGTGGGAGAGAGCACTCCCAGCTGCCACTTTAGTTGAGGCTATAATCCAGGAGGGACCAATCTTTTGAAGGAAGAGCTAAAAGCAGAGGCCACTTTGGAACTTTGGAGGAGCCACTGCCTTGTACAGTGGACCTTTGTAAACACAAGTCAAAGGGCAATGGTAGATAGGCAATATGTTTAGGCAATGAGAAGGGTTAATCTCTGTGTCAAAGTATTTGAAATGGACAATAACAGCATAACCTACTTAAAAACAGAGGTTTATTTGGGCTCATGGTTACAGAGGTTTCATTCCATGCTCATTTAACCCCATTACTTTGGGCCCATGGGGAGGCAGATATCATGGTTGGGATTGTGTGGTGGAGCAAAGTTGATCACTTCCTGGTGATTGAGAGGGGATGAGGAGAGAGAGGATGGGAAAGGAGGAACAGAAAGAGCAGGGAAGGGGAGGGGTGGGAAGAGATGAGGGGTCACAAACAAAATGTAGCTGCCCAAAGGAATATTGACAATGATCTATTTCACACAATGAGGTCCCACCTCTTACAATTTCCACTAAGCCACCCTCAGCAGTAGTCAAAACTAACTCATGGTCTAAGGCTTCCAAACTCCTCACTCCCAAAACCTGCTGCATTAGAGACGGAACTTTTAACAATATGAGGTTTCTGGGACATTCAAAACCAGACTTTGACAGCAGTGGTGCCCATAAGAAACACTAGAGCAGTCACTACAAGATAAAACTACCATTTTATAGTAAATAACTGACAGCTGTGTAGCTGTTAAATTGCGAGATTGTCACTCTGCTCCATACACTTTAACACTGAAGGACACTCTTTCCTGTTCTTGACAATGTCCTTCACTGTTCTATTACCCTCTACATCATGTGCTCTATTTTGAGTACCCTATACTCAATTTTCTAGAGGTTTTTGAATATCCATTTCCTTTGTTCCTCTAAAAGATGGTTTGATGTATTTTGAAGTGTCCAAAGTATCTCTATTGCCATTAGTTTTAAGACATGACATGAAAGTATAGCAAGAATTAACTGGGGATGCTTCCAACTGTAGATAACAAAACCATAGGGATGTTTCTACTTGGTAAATCTTCAAAAAACACTTTTTAAATTGTTGAACCATTTAACCATTACTTCTGAGAAAGCAAAAGGGCATATCCTCAAACAAAAATAAAACTGCGGAATAGTGTGGGAAGAGAGCTGGTGCCAGGCAGGGTAAATGATATATGCAAAGGTTTGGGGATTCAAGAGAGTATGAATTTATGGTCATATGAGGCATCTTATGTGTTGGAGGCCCTTATGCCTCTTTAGGAATTACCTATCTGGAGGAGAAATTCACTGGCAGCCACTAAATTATCCCAGTGAATTTTGTAGATAGCTTCCTTTGGAGGCTGCTCTTCGTGGTCTTAGGAAGAGATTGTTAGAAGAACACTACAGTGCTCCACACCATCAGTAAACAACCAGAGCCTGAGTAAAGCCATAGAGTGAGAAAAGCTAGGAGTCTTGGACTCCACCAATATTTCATAGTCAGCCTCAGTGGGACTTGGTGATTTTTAAGATCCAGATTTCTCAACCTGGCTGCACTTAGAGACATCTTTGGAGTCCAAAAAACAATTACTAATACATCTCCCCTCTACCCAGTTCAGTGGGCATCCTTGAAGGTAGACCAATCCAACATTATTAATTGATGGAGGCTCCCATGTGATTCCAGGGGGATATCCAGGGGTCAGAGGAGAGAGGTGAGAAGAAAATGTAAAGCAGCACCACGATTTTGTCTAACTTCTGCTCCCAAACAGCAGGCAACTGCTCACCAACCTGCCCTTTGCCTGTTTCTCAAATGCCATCATCTCCTTTCAGCCTATGTGCATGTCCTTCTATTTCAAGAGAGCCTTTGATACAACTTTCAGTCTTTTTTTAAAAATAAAAACATTCAGCTAGTCTGTGTATTATGATTTTGGAACTATATCCATTTATACTTAAGACAATTCCTGGTAGAAAATAGTTACTATGTGTGGTTGGAGTTTTCTCTAGTCCTACTTAGACCCACTGCCACTCAGACCCAAATAAACACACAGGCGCTTATATTATTTAAACTGTTTGGCCTAATGGCTCAGGCTTCTTACTATATAGTTCTCATATCTTAAATTAACCCATATTTATTAATCTATAAGTTGTCACGTGGCTTGTGGCTTACTGGTACTTTACATCTTGCTTCCTCTGTGTCTGTCTGGCAACTCCTGACTCAGCCTTCCTGTTCCCAGAATTCTCTTCCCTGCCTGTCCCGCTTATACTTCCTGCCTGGCTACTGGAATCAGCACTTTATTTATCAATCAATCATCCACAGCACAAGGCCAATTTGGAGAGAATACAAGTAGTGGCTGTTTTCAGATACACATATCTCCCCACACAAAATAAGGCACACACAAACAAAAGAATAAAATAAAGAATTTATGTAATTATTCTAACACAATTCAATCAATACATCCAAAGAAAACACATAGACAACCCAATAAAATCAGTAAGGTCTGCATAAAGAAAATTAGATTATCTATAAAGAGTTATTAATAAAAATAATCAAACAGAAACTTTAGAGTTTAAGAATACTACAACTGAACTGAAAATTCACAAGGGAAATTCAATAATAGATTTGATAAAGCTGAAAATTGGTGGACTTGGAGATGAGCTATTAGGCAATCAATAGGAACAAAATGATAAAGAGATTACAAAAAAACTAAAAAAGAACTTATGGGATACCATCAAGGGAAACATTGTATTTATTATGAAAGCCTTGCAAGAAGAGAGAAAGAAGACAAAATGCAGAGGACTCCTTCAAAAAAATAATGGTCAAGAACTTTCCAACTCTAAAGAAGGAAATAGAAAAACTACTGCGAGAAGCTCACAAGACAGATCCAGGGTGAACCCAAAGGGCTTCATGGAAAAGTCATTAAAATCAAACTCTCAAATACTAAAGCAAGAAACTCTAAGGAGTCCTAGGAAACAAGTGATGTGTCCTCAAGGGGCTTCTCAGACCAATGAGGCTTCTCCACAGAGGCAGGAGAGGTCAGAAGGAAGACAAAGAACACACTCAAGATGTTGAAAGTAAGAAATTGAAATTCCCATAAAAGATACTGGGACTGACTGACAAAGCTCTTCTTTATAAACGAACCATGTGAAATGCCTGTTTCAAATCAATTTTTTTTGTTTTGTTTTTTGAAACAGGGTTTCTTATGTAACAGCCCGAGCTGTCTTGTAATTAACTCTTTAGACCAGTCTGGCGTCGAATTCACAGAGATTGACCTATATCTGCTTCCCAAGTGCTGGGATTAACAGGCATGCACCACCACCACCCTGGCCATCAACAACATATTTAAGAATAATATATATGCTTAGGAATAATGAAAATGTTCATGCACAGGATTATATGTCATTTTCATAGTTGCTTAGTTATTGCTATAATTATTGATCTTTGCACTCATTAAGAATTACATATTTGTGCTTCTAAACTGAGAGCTCAGAGCTGTTATGGGTAGTATTAGGCTTTTTTAATGGGAGTTTTGTAAAAAAGAGGAAAGTAAGACTATTAAAAGTATTGCACTTTTTGTCCAATTATACCTCATAATTGCCTAAGAATGAAAACGTTTAAGTTATTGTTTAATTTTATCTCTGTATTTCTCATTGGAGTCGAAGTTCATTATAATTTTCATAGCTTGCTATTTCTACCTTGATGTGCTATGCACAGTGATTTAAGTTTTACCTGTGTGCCCAGAGAGAAAGGCATGTTAAAAATGTGGGAGTGTGCAGGATCTAGGAAGATCAAGGCCCTTTACTTATTTCCGCTTTAATAGGGATGTTTCAGATTTAAACTTTGTCAGAGGAAAAAAATACATAAACATTTGTGGCTCTCTGCTGACTGTAGCAGCTAGTTTGGAGAGTTCTTATTGAATGAAATTTCTCTAGGTTACAATTCCATTTGACATTATAAACATTTAATTTGAAACAAAATAGAATGTTTTGTCTCCACATAAGAAGGGCCATAGTGATATTTTCCAGTTCTGTACTCATCACTGTTCTTTTACGCACAAGAAATGTCCCCATTTTCTTTTATAATTGGGCTGGAAAAAAAAAAAAAAAAACCAACCTAACCCAAGCAGAAATAAAGGCCATCGGCAAGGTCTGTGCATCTTGTCTGCATAGCTATTTGTCTCTGACTGACATCCTTAGGAATATGTGGCCACAGTTGCAATAAAATTTCCTGTACTTAAAAATAAGTTGTGTAAGGAAGGACAGAACTGTGATTGGCACCATGGATGAAGCATACTTCAATGTGTGTGTGTGTGTGTGTGTGTGTGTGTGTGTGTGTGTGTGTGTGCACAACAGCGTGTAGAAAAGGAAGGCATGTGCAGGAGCCATGTGCCTCTTGATGTGTGTACAGTAAGCACCAGTTTATGACGCAATTGGAGCATTCTCAACCCTAGCAGTACCCTGATGTTACCACCATTATCCCATTTGTTCCTTTGTTGCTAGATGACTTTGTAAGGGGTTTGGAAAGGACAGTCACTTGGAAATCTAGATGAATGAGTTTTAAACTTTGTCAGGGTTTCTGTTAAGTGTAACAACTCTAATGAGAGTGATTCAGTCTGTCCTGGTGGCATCGGCCTGTGAATCCCAGCCACCAGGAGTCTGAGGCAAAGGGGTCATAAGGTCTACAGAGCTACAGAGCGATCACAGTCAACCTGGGTAACTTAGTGACACCCCGCCTCAAAATCAATGAGGTCGGGGAGCTGGGGATGCAGCTCAGTGTTCACAGAATGCTTTGCCTTAAATGTGTGAAACCCTGTTCAGTTTTCCAGAACATCCCTCCACATAGCATATACACAAAAGGAGAGTCATATATTCTATCTGGGTTTTACTGGATTTGTGGGTCTGTGCCTCTTATCAAGGAGAGTTCTCACTGAAGTTTTGATCTCACAAATCATCTCATGGTCTTTGGTATTTATAGAAATAGATACAACTTGAGTGTTAAGCATTAAGGGATTCTAGGTGGAAATTCTTTTTAGAAAATAATTGCATTTACTTATTTTTTTTAAGGGCTAGGGGAAAGAACACACATGTAAGGGTGTGTGTGTGTGTGGTGTTTATGGGCACACATGCTGCAGCACATATGTGGAGGTCAGAGGACAACTTTCTGGAGTGGGTTCATTCCTTCCTAATGTGCAAAGGTGCATTCTGGGAATCACTTCAGTATTCAGGCTTGGCAATGAGTGTCTTTCCCTGCAGAACCATCTCTCCAGCCCTCCATGAAAAAAATTTAAGAGTCTAGGGAAAAAAATCAACTTACCCTAATGTATTTATCTTTTTTACTGATATTGCCATCAAAGTGGGTTTCAAGCTGTGTCTCTTATGTCTGTGCTGGTAGATTGATGTGCCCTGTAGGTAGAGACCAGCATTTCTCCAAGTTAGGAAACTGTGGTGCCTCTTCTCTTGCTGTTCCTTTTTGTCTTTCCTCTTTTCATACACTTTAAGCACTTACAAAAAAAAAAAATCAAGCTCTGATGCATAGAACCACATGCTTTGTTTTCGAAAAGTACGCTTGACAAGAGATATCCAATACTGTCAATTTTTAAATCTAAGAATTTGAAAATATATTCAGGAGTTAGAGACATATCTCTCGGCGGGTGAAGTGCTCACTGTGTAAGCATGAGAACCTAGCATCCAAGTGGAAAGCTGAGCACCAGCCCGACACCCTGTAATCAGCACTGGCGTGCTGTTGGGAGGACCTTACGGGCCCACTGGCTAGCCAGGCTGGCTCATCCATGAGTTTTGGGTTCATTGAGAGGCTCTATCTCAAAAAATAAGGCATAGGGTGGTAGAGTAAGACATCCAGTACTGGTCACTGACCCCCACTGGCGCATACCTCTCTCCACAAATTCATTATTTTTAATTATATACATATGTGAGGCACAGCATAATGATTTGTAACATGCACATAGTATGTGACAATTAGGATAGTTAACACTTCCATCTCCTTAAACTTTAAAAATGTTTGATTAACACATACTGATTGTACCTATATCTGAGATGCACAGATGTGGTGTGATAGCCAATACATGTACGCAATAGATACAGGTCAAATCAGGGTAATTAACTTTTATTAGTTTATATATAACTTATTATTATTCATTTATATATTAATGTATATTATTGTTAGTTTATATCTCTTTAAAGACAAAACTAATATAGAGTTCTAGAAAGGTATATAATACAAATGTATGGAAGAGATTTTCTCTTGCCATGGAACTCAGTTCAATCTATAGTGAGTAAAATGGAAGAGGCTTTTAAACTACTCACTGAAGAGCAACTGGAACCCTCAAATATCACCAGCAGCAATGGAAAATGGGAAAACAGTTGGAAGCTTCTTAAAAAAACAAGACCATTTACATTAAGTATCTTCACCTGAAGAATGAAATTAGAACTCTATACAAACACTGACACGTGGGAATTCACAGATTTATTCACAGTCATCCCAAACTGGAAACAATCTGCACATAATCCATTAGTAGATGAATGAAAAGCAAATTGTGGTGTGTGTGTGTGTGTGTATGATATATTGTATGTATGTATATATATATATTATATATAATAGAAAACTATGTTGCCATAAAAATGCAATGAATATTTGATACGAAAACAGTATATTTAAATAACTCTCAAAAATTATACTGAGAAAAAGCAGCCAGGTGTTACATGGTTGGCAAGTATATGAAGTTTTAGAGGCAGAAATGATCTAGGCTACAGAAATGCAGACTAGTCATTCCCTGCCAAAAGCATTCTGAAAAAGGGATTGAGTGCCAAAGAGTAGACGTTCAAGGGCAACTTTTGTAGTGCTAGAAACATAGTAGGTGTTGAATGTAACATTGCTTACACAGATGTGTACTATCTCAACTCAGAGGCTGATATAGTTAAAGTATGTGCATGTAAATTTTATGTTAGTGAAATTGATTAAACAGAAAACACTTTTTTTAAAAAGCTGGGCCATTGTAGGAAGTGAGTGGACCAGCAGTCTAGGAAGCAGAACAGAACAGAGCAATAAAATGCAGGCTGCTGGAAGTGAAGACATCACAGCTTGTGAATGACATCCTTGTGGTCCTCCAGGGCCCTACTGGCTGCTGTAATGATTGTCCCAGCCATAGTTGCTACTAGGCCCAGAGGACCCCAAAGCCACTAAGCATCTTCCCTCCCTACATCACCCCTGACTCGGGAACTTTCCTTTCCTCTCACCCCTTCCTGTCATGTATAGCTTTTTCACTTTTTCTTAAAGTTGTATTGAAACACAGCCACATTCACCTGTTTGTACACTGCCCATGGCTGTTTTCATGACAAACTGGGTAGACTTGAACATTTGCAATACTAACCCACAGCCTTTCACAGAGAAGCTTGCTGATGCCTAGCATAAAGCCTACTTGTTTCCACCCTCTTTCCCATCTTTCCCTCTCTGTCTGAACTTACACCACAGCTGCCTGGCAGACTCCCAGTTCAAATCACGCCAGCTACCTTATGGTTGCTATCAGCCCTTTCAAACTATTCTTGCTCATAATTAGTTGGTTCCCATATTTGATTTTGTTCCTTCCTCCACCCTGTTTAAATTCTGCTTCTTCCTTAAAGATATTTCCAAGTTGTTCCTGCCCTGTTTTAACAGTTAATGGCAACATTAGTGAACTCCTTGGTTTTTCTCTAGCCAGGTTGCTATACCTGTGACTCGTTGAGACCTGGCTTAAGAATCGTTCCCAGTGTTCAAGGGGGAATACCAAAAGACATCTTTAATTTGTCTACTATTTATTTCTCTTTCAATGGTCCAAGATTATTGCCTCTAGCCTAAATGTTCATAGTACCATTTTTTTTTAACTTTTATTGAGTCTTTGTGGATTTCACATCATGCACCCCAATTCCATTCATCTCCCCATACCCCTGCTTCCACCCTGTGCCCTTGCAATCTTCTCTTGAAAACAAAATTTAAAAGCAAAACAAAAAAAAGTTAAAAAGCAAAACCAAAACATCTCTTTATGGAAGCTGTAGTGTGGTCCAGTGAGTCACATAGTTTACCTTTTAGTCCATACATCTCTACTTGTAAGTGTTCACTAACAGTGTTATCTTAGTTGGTCTCAGCTCAGTCTTTTTTCTGTTTCCCACACAGTAGTCGAGTGTCTTTTTATAAGCATACCATAATATTTTCCTCTATTTCTTAATAGCCTTAACTCAACATAAGTACAATCAAATCCTCCCCTCCTATACACTGGTGTTTTCTGTTGATGTCTCTTCTTCAACTGACTGATACAACAAACCATGCCTTTTCCCAGCCTCACTGCCGTCCTCCCAGAATCCTTTCCTGCCAGTTCCTTATGTGGCTGCTTATTCTTCACTACACCCACACTTTTAAAAGAAGGGTCGGCTTTCCCCATCAAAAAGCAAAACAAACAAACCCCATGCTTCCTATCAGTTACAGTTTCTCTTTTCCAGGGTAGTCCACACAATCTGAAACATACTTTGATTAGGTATCGTCTAACTGTTCATTGTCTATCTTCTACCAGTTCATAACTACTGCAAGGCTGGAGGTCTCCTCCAACTTGTCCCTGCATCCCAGTACTCACTATGAGACGTGGCTTATGAAGACAGTGACTGTCACAGGAACTGACCAGTGACGCAAGAGTAGGAAGATAATACCCACTGTTGGCTCTCATGCTTCCATGAGATTTTCTAATGGTTGTTTTTTTAACCTTGACTTTACAGGTACTTCTGTTGTGACTGTAAAGGCTTTTGCTCCTGCATCAATTACAGACCCCATTAAATATTCAGTGTTTAGTGGAAATGACGATGGAGTGTTTTCCCTGGGCTCCAACTCAGGTAATTCCTCTCTACCATATGATGGTTTTATTTTCTGTTTACTTTACTGGTACTGCTGATAAGTAATTCTGAAAAATGTGAAAGACTCAGGTCAGAAGAGGGTACAGAAAGGACACAGGAGCCAAAGAATGGGAAGGGGGTGGTGAAATGTTGCTTTCTAGACATTTATGAGCTCTCAACAGCTGTGGCATCCCCCACAAGACCTGTTCAAGATCAGGCCTGTCAGTAATCCACCATGGACAGAGGAGGGGTTCATGATGCTTTAGCCCCACACAGGGAGCTGGAGGCTGAGGGAGGCAGAGTCATTCCTTAGTGGTGTAGCCACCACTAGGTTGTCTCTGCTCCAGTCCATAGCCCCCACCTATGCCCATGTAATCAAAAACTAAGTGAGTCACAAAATTAAAAACAGTAGGAGGGAGGTTTGTTAGGAATAAGGGGTTCAGCAGGGATGAAGGGAGTAGGAGAGGGTAATAGAGGGTGAATGTGATCTGATTTTATGTATACATATAAACATACATACACACATACATATGTATATGAAATTGTGAAAGGATAAATTAAAAACTTAAAAGTTTGAAATTGTTAGAGCTAAATAATCCTAAGGTAAATACTAATTGTCTTATGGCAGCCCATGAGAAATTATGGGAAACCCAAAACTGTGTATCTGTCCCCTGTCCTTCCTGTCCTTTTTTTTTTTTTTTTTTTTTTTTTTTTTTTTTGAGATGCTTTGGTTTCTATTTATAATTTATTTACCTGCTTGGGAAATTGAAGATAAAATTAGGGAGATCATTGGTACTGAATTTGATTTAAAAATAAACATACTCTGGCCTTGGGGAGTTTTCGCTGGAAGGGCCTCTAATTCACCACTCACCTCAACTGGGAAACTCAAGGACTCATGGGAAATTTCTCTGTGCTGTTAAAGAAACTACCTTCAAATAGGGTGTGCATTAAACTTGGCTTCCATACAACTATTATTGCGCTGTAAGTGAGCACCAACAATCACACGAGCATAGAGAGAGATGGGTATCAATGGCCCCATTGTCAAACCTCAACAAGGATATCACTAATAATTTCTGCATTTCTGTACAGCTCAGCTGCTTCATTTAATCTATGTTATGTGCTTGGTTGAATAAATGTCATCTCAGCCAGAGTGGTGCCATGGCACTAATCATCCTCAAAGTATTCCTAAATTCAAATTATGATCATATTCATGCCATCTTCACAGGAACCAAACAAAAGGCCAGTTAATATCAAGTAGCTATTAGAGATAGGTATGGCTTTTTTTTTAGAATAAAAGGAACTATGTAAAAAGAAATTAATAATTAATTCAAAGAAAAAGAGAGAAATGGCATAGGGCTGGCTGTGGCTCAGTGGTAGAAGATGTACAAGGACCTGGGTTTGATGTGAAGTACTACATATACTTGTTTTTAAGGAGAAAAAAAGAAGCAGCAGCAGCTAGGCATGGTGGGACACATCTTTAATCCCAGCACTTGGGAGGCAGAGGCAGGCGGATTGCTATGACTTTCAAGGCCATCCTGGTCTCTCTACATAGTGAGTTCTAGGACAACCAGAACTACATAGTGAGACCTTGTCTCAAAATAAACAAAAGCAAAAACAAACAAACAAAAAAAAGAAGAGCTGGGGAGTTGGCTCAGTGTTTAAGAGAATTTGCTGCTTGTGGTCCACCCAGCCACAGATAGGTGTTCTTGCTGAGACAGATGTGCTAGATGCCTCCATCTCCTCATCCACAGTGGAACAAAGGACAGTGCGTCAAACATCACCACACCTCAAGTTCCTCGTGGTTCCAGTGTGTGAGGGTCTGGAGGAAGAACTAAAATTAAATGTATTTAGAAAAAAAGAAAAAGAATAGTAAGGTTTGTGAATTCCTACAGGCTCTCCAGACCCTTCTCCCATATCACCCTTAGGAGATCCAGGCATAGCCTTCTCGATTCCCTGAATTCCTTTATTAAACAAAAATAAACTCTACCTATCATTACATCAAAGAGCTTACCCATGGAAATGTACTTTGTGACTCAGCAATTAACTAGGTTGAAATTTACCTTACAATATTTTTTAAAGTATGTGTAAGATGGGATGACAAAATGCATGTAATTTCTTACTAGGCAATGGAAGTTTAAAAGCCCATTCTTTTGTCACCTATCTCTAGAAATAATACCTTACTGGGGGCCAGATGTGGTGCACACACCTTCAACCTCAGTGCTCAGGAGGCAGAGGCTATTGCCTCTCTGTGAGCTTGAGGGCAGGCTGGTCATATGTAGTGAGTTCCAGGACAGCCAGGGCTATGTAGAGAGACCCTGTCTCAACAAACAAACAAAACTAACAAAACACCACCATCAACAAAAAGGCCTTACTGGATCAGGAAGCCACTCTGGGTCCCTTCCCTTTCTGGTAAGTCTCTTCTGTCCCATATTCCCTTGGTTCCTCTTTCCTATATTGTGGTCTAGAAATTGGTATACACTGTAGAGCCGCTAAATCAAGGACATTAGCATATGCGGACCTTAGGTCCTCCTCTTTCACCTCAGGTGATCAGCAACCTGAAGCTGGTACCGGGCACCAGGTCAGAGCCTTGGGTTTATTATCTCACCGTGTTTGAATCCCTACCCAATGTTATCTTTTAGCATGATGGAAACATCATAGAATCACACTGTGTTCTCTTCTGTGGCTTGATTATAGTATTATAGTGCCTGAAACAGTCTCCATAAGGAAGGATAGCAATGAATGACATGTCCCCTGTTGTCTTTCTGTTTCGGTTAGCCCAAGAGCTTCACACTTTTTCTTGCTAAAACAAATGCAACCATGCTGTTTTGTTTCTTACTTTTTGAGAGCACTGATACAGACTTGAAATTCACCTGTGTCTTTTGACTTTGTATTGAGCAAGCTTGCAGATTCTGACCGGTTTCTGAGCCTTCAATCGGCAATCATTCTGTCAATGACATTTTCCCCTGTATTGGTTGGGAAGTATATAATTACTTCTCTCCCTTTCTTAGTTAACCTAGCTTTTTAACATATATGATTGGAGTCTAACACGAGCCAATACCTCATTCCTATCACAGAAGAGACCTGTAAGTCTCTAGTCCAAATACTCCTTTTTCAAAGTATATGCTTTTGTTGGTCATGGTTTCAAGTGTCCAGATCCAGCACAATTTGTATTTTAAAATAGAATTAGCTGTCTTTTTACTGATGTCCTGTTTTTCTTCTCCCTTTCCTCACTCCCTCTCTTCCTATTTCTCCCTGTCTCCTCGCTCTCTTTTATTCCCCTCTCTCCCTCTACCCCTTCTGCTCTTTTCTCCTGTTCTTCCTCCCTCTTTCTGTCTCCTTTCACCCCTCCCCTCTGTCTCCGTCCTCTCTCTCCCTCTTCCTCTCTTTTCTGACAATCTTGTTATGTAGCCCAGACTGACCTCGAACTCATTAACCTCCTGCTGAAGTCTCAGGACACTGAAATTACAGGTGTTTTGAAATTACATTTCAAGCTCCCCACCCCACCCCAGTATCTTTTTTCTTTTATTGAATCATTCATTAAATTAATTCCAATTTGGGTTTGGGTTCTCTAAAAATGTATACTCAATCTTTGTTTTTGACTTGTATTTTTGCTAGATTTCTAATTCTAAACTCAGTTCGTGTCTCTCAGGGTAAAATGCTCTGCTCTCCAGTTTCCATTGCTGCTCTGTAAAATCAGCCACTTTCTGAAATCCATTCCTTGTCATCTTTTGTGAAACTCCAATTAGTCAAACCCTGGGCCCTGAGACTCTCCCCTACACCTCTTCTTGTGTTTTCATGTCTTTGTTTATTTTTTTGTTTTTATTTTCCTTAGGTTTAGACATCTGTACTTCTCAATTTTCAGAAATCCTCTGGTTCTTTTATTTGTTGTAAGTTTTGAGACTCTGAACTCTTTCCTCACACTTCTGCTCAACTATCTCTCCATCCCTAAATTTAATTCTTAAGAATTCTTAACATGCATTACTCTGAAAATAAAGCTGATACTAAAAGTTTTAGGGTGAATCCTAGGCCCTGGTGGCCCCAGCTAGCATTGCTCTGCCACACACCTCAATATGCCAATTAAGGAGAATAGACAGAGTGAAAAGCAACAACAGATTATTCAGTCAATGTGGCTAATCTGGGAAGAGGAACAAATAAAGGAGTTTAGGGGTCTCCTACTGCACCTTTGGGGTTCTGACCTGAGGTTTCATTTTAAACAGAAGACTGGGGACAGGTGTAATTAAGGAAGCCCTGTCAGGATATTGCACCAGTCAGCCTTGTCTTGTCATTGTCCTGCCTCAGGTCTGCCTGCAAGGTAGTCTGGATGGTTGTCAGATCTGAGAGACATCTCTTCCTGAGAGGCAAGTTCCTCTGGTTGGCATGGGGCTTCAGCCTCCTCCCCCACATAGCATGGCATTCCTGGGGGAGGTAGTCATTCTTTTGGGTCTGAAACTCAGAGTCTGGTATAAATAGTGCCTCTGAGAATATCTTCTCTCCTGGCAGGGCGGTCCCATGGCCACTATAAACTCAAATGTAAGCTGATGAACTCTCAGAACCTATTTTCCACTCCCTTTCAATTACCACTAAGGCTCAGAAAAACCATGTCTCCATGTATCTGGTTTTGCTTTTTAATGTTATCCATTCCTCTGGAATATAGACAGATTTGGGTTTCCTGCTGCTGTGTGTTAGATTTCTTAGTAGTTCCTGTATCCTCCTGTGCATTTCCCTCATTTTGTTGTCTACACTCTGCACAATCATGAGAGATGCATCTGAAGGGCAGAACTTCTTGGAACTCACCCTGGCTTTCAGTGCCTGCTTCCCTGTTTTGTCCTCTGAGGACCCATTACATCCTGCCAGGACATTCTGGTGCTTACATGAGGACATGTTCATGCATGTGTAACACAAATTATGCACACTTATACCTTACCAGGTGTGTTATCATGGAGGTCATTTGAATATATAATATACCATACTGCTGTTCAAGAAACAATTTTTCAAAATGTTATGTTACAAAATGCATCTTTCATGTGTCTTTTGACATATTACCATTAAAACTGTGCCCAAAAGTAGCTAACATTGATTTTCTGGATATATGAATTATAAAATGGAAAACAGTATGAAAGACAAATCAATAAAATGGATCTCTAAAGATATAGTCACTTTTCTTAAGGATAAAAACGGGATGAGCTTCTGATCTATACTTCCAAATGAAAGGTACATTTTTATGTTTAAATTTCAAGTTGCTTTGGATTGAAAACACCCATTATATTCTGAGGCTTCAGGGATTTGAGAATTTGACCAAGATTGGGCATGCAAATAACAGATGGTCCCACTCACGCCATTGTTTGGTAGACTGACTGGAAACAAAGCGATCGAGCTTTCGGTGTTTCCCAGGCACAGTTGTAGCAGAATGGAGTTTAAGCGCTGTGGGATAACATAAATATTTGTCCCATTCGCTTTGGATTTGCACAGATGCATGCCCATAGTGGGTGACTGGCTAGAGTAACCTGATTATATTATCAAGTCAGTACCATTTGAAGAATCTTAATCTCATTGTGATGTGTATTTTGCAACTTGGATAATGTTGGATAGATGCACATATATTGGAAAATATTGCCATGGCTTTTATTCTCAAGCTGTTATGCCCCTGGCAACATGATATATGCATGGAAATTTCAAGGTGGCACTTGTGAGGCTTCTTGGCATCATAAAGCAAGGAAGATTTCTGCCCAGGCATTAGGAGGGCTTGCACTTTCCTCCTGGCCACATCTTTGTTGTTTCTGAGAAGAATTCAGATGTATGATGTAAGGCAAAACGTGGGCTTAGTATGTGTGCCAACCTGGAGACATCTCATGACTTTCACAAGTGTGTGCCAGTTATCATGACTGAAATGAATACCAAGCAAAAGGCACAAGCACTGTAGATCCATTCCAAGTGCAGCTATCAAAGGCTCAACAGATCTGTTGTTTACACTCCACTTGGTTCTGCACCACAGCCAGCACACATTCTCCCAGACGACACTAGTAACTTGGTGCTGTGTTTCCACTTTCTCCTTCCTATACAGACAGTACATGGTGATGTGATGGGGCGAGTGGGGGCTCCACCTCCATCTCAGGCTTCTATCCTCACACTGCAGAGCTTTCTGAAGACTTGTCACTTTCAATGCCGATCACAAAATGACTCTGAAGCTACCCCGAGGAACAGCCATCCTAAAAAACTATCAGGAGGGATTGGTCCCAAGCAGATGTGGATTGTGAAAGTAATAAATCAAATCTGGTGTCGAAAATGACATTGACT
This sequence comes from Peromyscus leucopus, assembly GCF_004664715.2. Classification (NCBI taxonomy): domain Eukaryota; kingdom Metazoa; phylum Chordata; class Mammalia; order Rodentia; family Cricetidae; genus Peromyscus; species Peromyscus leucopus. Next base: position 60,200,304 of record NC_051068.1, read on the forward strand.
TTCTGCCATTTTGAGTTAGGTAGTAGAAGGGATGGAGAGATGGCGCAGGTGATGAGCAGGTGATGCTCTCTCAGAGACCTTGAACTCAGGGTGTCAGCACCCATTCTGGGCATCTTCTAACTGCCTGTAACTCCAGCTCCAGGAGATCCTACAATCTCTTCTGTCCTCTGTGAATGTTGTACTCATATACACACACGCAGACACATATATACATAGTGAACTTTTAAAAAAGTTGTTAAATGTGGTAGTAAAGTTCTTAATAAATCAAGATTCCTTCAGAATTGCAATGCATGTGACTTCGTGTGCCCAGAAATTCCCATTTCTAGCCTTCTTGGTGGCTCATTTTTGACCCATACTATTACCATACCTTCCCACAACAGAAGCACACAGAAGAAATCACACAAAGGATTTTTTTTAATTTGGGCAAGAAATTTGAGCTGTGGCATCGTCCCCTAAGGTCCACTTCTGTAACCTGGTTCTGTATTTTCTATGAGGTTATAAGAGTATTAAATACTGAACTACTAAATACTAAATACCATGAGCTAGGTACTAGGCATGTGATATTCAAGAGACAGGGAGCAGTACTCACTAGTATGGTCTACAACCAAGGGAAAGTAACCAGAAGCAGATAAACAGAGCAGATGCAGCTGTCCAAACACAGAAGGCTTAGATGGATGTATACTTACCAGAGACAGGGAAGTGGAAAAGGACAAGCAAGACTGTAAGTTAAAGCTTCTCACCTTTGTCACACTGTGGACATCCACTGACAGGTTCTATGCTGGGGAACAACAGCTTCCGTATCAGTTCAGAATGGAGACTGGATCCTTGGGGGGGGATCAGTGAAGTGGCTAATGCAGGGACCATGGAGGAAAATGCTAACGGTCTCCTAGAAAACAGCGTCAAGGGAGACAGAAGTGGGTATAAGAAATGTTTGTGGGCCAGGGAGACAGCTCAGGGGGGTAAAAGCATGAGCTGTACAAGCCTGTATAACCACAAGTTTAATTCACAAAACCTTCATAAGAAGCCAAAGTCAGTGTAATCCCACAACTGTAATCCTAACATCCCTGCTGTGAGAAGGGAGGTGAAAGCAGAAATGTTGCTCCAGGTTTGTGGGCCAGCTAGCCTGGAGTGCATTGGACAAGGGCAGGAACAAGGGAAGCCATGCATGCCTCAGCAAGGCTGAAGGCAAGAGTCAACTTCCAAAAGTGATCCTCTGGCTTTTGAATGCACATTGTGGCATGCCTTCCCCCAGTGAATGAATGAATAGATGGATTTTTTTCAAAGAAATGTTTAAAATGTAGACTTTGCAGACACTGGGTTAGGTTACATATGAAGAGAAAAGGAGGATTTAAGAGGAAGCTCCCAAGTTATAGGCGTTTGCCTATGAATATTGGAAATCTGAAAATATCCTTAAGATCTCAACTCTTTCCATAATGGCCCTGGTCAGAACACACAAGTCAATGGTGTTTGGAGATATCTTAAAATAACATCATCATTTCTTTTTAATGTTTCCACCTTGGGAATAAAACTAGGACAACTCATCGTAGAAGAGCCTAAGTTCCTTGATTTTGAAGTCAGGAGCCAAGTACAGCTCATCATTTTTGCTGAGAGCAGTGGGCATAGAGCCTTCACCAAAGTAGCAGTTTCCATCCTGGATATGAATGATAATTCTCCACGCTTTGCAAAAAGTGTGTACCAAGCATCAGTGTCTGAAGGCCAACTCTACAATGCTCATGTCATACAGGTAACAGAAAGTGTGTGTGTGTGTGTGTGTGTGTGTGTGTGTGTGTGTGTGTGTGTGATATCAATCAATGTATGTCAGAGTACCTATGACCTACTACCAAGATGCAATCCAGTTTTAACAATCTCCAGGATATGTTCAATGTTTTATGGGCTGGATGGATTTTTAGACTGCAGGAAATCTGCAATTTCTTTGTTCACTCTTCTTCATTGCTCTTGTGCTCAGCTCCTAGCCACCTGCTGCTGTCTCTAGGGACTCCCTGAGCACTAACAAGGACTTTGTAGGTCACAAAAATGTCTTGCATCGCAGGTGAAGACAGAGGCAAAGCAGAGCTCGGTCCCTTGATGGTGACAGCACAGGCTGTGGCTCCCAGAGTCACAGGGCACCGCTGGCCTGACACACGCTCTGGTGACCTTACCCTGATGAGGCTGGGTTGCCAGCATACTAAAGTGCTAACACCCACCTGGAGAGGTCTGTTCTCTGAAATATGTTTAAATATACAACCTCAGGGGGCACCATGGACTTTATTCATCCCTGCTTGGAAACTACTTCTTCTTCCTGGTGATCTCAAAGGCTGCTGTGGACTTTCTGTACCACAGAGCTGGTTGGAATGCCCCCTTGATGAGGTCCATTGTATTCCTCTTGGTCCTCAGCATCCTTGAAGAACTTGGGCAGAAGTTTGAAGAATGAACTGAGAAGTAATTGGGAACAAAACCAGGAAGTCAATATAGGAGCCCGAGAGATGACGAGGGCTGTAAGCTGAGAGAGAGTCATGGTAGATATAGAAAGCATGAATTAAAACAATTTAATAATTCAACAACTTGTGAAAATCTTGACTCCAGTGATACAACTGGTCTAGTGATTAGAATTCAGCATAGAAGACCCTGCTCTATATCTCCATGAGAAATCGTACAGACTCTTTGTTCTATCCTTAACACTACTTTGAAAACTCATCCAATAAGCCATCAGGATGATAATTTATTAGCAGTAAATCTAGGACTTGATTCACTTTTCAAAGGTCCGCTCGAATTAAAACTTCACTATAATATAAAAAGTCTCCTATTGGCCTTTTTTATAGACAATACTTAAATCATTAAGAAAGGGAAATGAGGGCTGGGAGATGGCTCGTTGGATAAATCACTTCCTGTGTAAGCCTGAGAGCTGGAGTTCAAATCCCCAGACAGCATGCAAAAGCAGACAGGTGTGACAGCCTGTTCCATCCTTAGAAGGAGGGGAGGCAACCCGGCTAGCTGGCTAGCTAGCCTGCCTGACTCAGTGGTCTCCAGGTTAGGAAGAGAGTCTGCCTAAGGAAATAAATGAAGACATTTAATGTCAACTTCTGGCCTACACACACACACACACAAGCTCACACATGCGAACCTAACTACACATGCAAAAATCAAAAGTGAAGAAGAAAGATCAAGAGAAGAATTGCCATTCAGTGTACTGAGTTTCCTGTACATTCATTTCCCCTTCCTGGAGCCAGCATGAATCCATGGCAGAACTAGAAAGCTTCTATTCAAGCATATTAGAAGTTTCCAGTAAACTTGCCAGTTGCACACAGTTGTAGCTTGACACATGTGAGTGACACTTGGAGATCTTTTAGATGAATGTGAGAATATTTTCTGTCCCATTATTCAGTTCATTAAAGTCAAATGTAAGTGTCAATTGTATGTTGTTATGACTCTAAGCCAGTGTTTCTCAACATGTGGGACCTGACCCCTTTGAAGTTGAATGACCCTTTCATAGGGGTTGCCTCAGACGGTCAGAAAACACAGATATTTACATTACAATTCATAGCAGTAGCAAAACTGCAGTTATGAAATTTATGGCAATGAAAACAATTTTGTGTTTGGGGAATCACTACATCATGGAGAACTGTATTCAAGTGTTACAGCATTAGGAAGGTTAAGAACCACTGCTCTAAGCAATGGTTTTTTAAATGCATTTGATAATCTGTACTCTTTCCTAATGCAATTCTCTGAAAGGCAGTTTTGGAGCACATTACGGGTTGAATCTTTTCCAACGGAAAGATTGATTTCTCACAGGTGTTTGCTACTGACTTGGATGGTGGCTTGAACAGCCTGCTCGAGTATTCCATTGTCTCCGGCAACCAAGCAGAAGCCTTCCAGATTGACGCACTGAGCGGAGTGATAACGACAAAATCTAGCCTAGACTACGAGTCCACCAACTCCTACAGGTGTGTTCAGGTTTATCTCTCGTTACACAATTCTTCCCTTGCTTCTTGATGACCAATCCTTTGACCTTCAGGAACATTCAAATAGCCTTTGAAATGATTTCCTGTTTTGAAAAAAGTGACTGGACTAGATCTGAAATTTGATGTATCTTTTTAAGAACCAAGGGAGAGAGTTTCAAAAGACATGCTTGGCAAAGTCCACTGAGTGGAAATGCCCTCCTCAAAGTCTTGTGTTACCATTCACACAAAGAGTAGGTTGAATGGCATTCCTTTTTTGCAATTCTTTGTTCTTTTTGTGTGTGAAAAGCAGAGCCTTGTCATCAGGGCCCTTGTTGTGGGACTCAGTCTAACAGAATTAAAAGCTGACATTAACATTAAAGATTGTGGCCTAGAGTCCGAGGGATGCCAGCCTTTAAAAAGAGTAACCATGCTGCGAGCCTGCTCAATGATTTCAGTAGTCAGTGTTCATAAAGTCCAGACTCACGTCAGATCTTACAGCATCTTACTCTATAAAGCAAAGGACTCCAAGAAAGCAAAAATGGCCACAAATGGATATTCCTCAAAGAATGGGGGCACAGCCCTTGAAGAGAACACTCTGATTTCTAAGAGCAGATCCATGACAGGACAGGGGTCCAGGGCCTCTTATTCAATGAATTGACATTAAAGCAGTCATGGGTGCAGAAATCCAAAGGCAAGCTTATTTAAAGCAAAGCAGTGGAAAGGTTCAGAATACAGCTGAGAGCATAGCTCAGTGGTTAAGAGATCAGGCTGTTCTTGCAGAGAATCTGGATTCCATTCCCAGCCCTCATATGGAAGCTCACAACCCTCTGTAACTATGGTTTGGAGCTGCTGCTGTTGCTGCTGCTGCTGGTGGTGGTGGTGGTGGTGGTGGTGGTGGTGGTGGTAATGGTGCTCCATATCCTCTTACAGCCTCTGAGAGAGCAGTGGGCATGCAAATGCTACACAGACACATATGCAGGAAAAATACCCACACAAGTAAAAGAAATAATTTTAAAAAACAATAGGAGCTGTAGAGGTGGCTCAGCAAGTAAGAGCACTAATGGCTCTTCCAGAGGATCAGGGTTCAATTCCCAGCACCCACATGGTACCTCACAACTGTCTGTAACTCCAGGATCCAAGACCCTCACACAGACATACATACAGTCAAAACACCAATGCACATAAAAATTAATTAAAAAAGGAAAAGATCAGAATGTACAGCAGGGGAGAAGTGGCCACCTGGGCCAAGGAAGATCTCAAGGGCCCTGAATCTTGTTTAGAGCTTCCTCTTATGAGGTTTAAGAAAAAGAGGGGTTTGGTTACTAAAGGGACATAGTGAGGGTGATTGATAAATCAGATCATATAATGTTTTTGTACTGTTCATGCCCACTCCCGTGGTGCATCATATTTGACTCATACGCACAGGCATAAGGTGTGAATTCAATAAGGAATTCTCCCTTAAAGAGGGCTGAGGACACAGTTGTGCCTTACTGTGCATGCTTCCCAAACCAGTTCAGGCTGGATCAGTCCTTCAATTCATACATTGGGAATATATTTGTATAGATACAGTTTACTGTTGTAGGGGGAAGACAAACATAGTCTAGAGATGGATGTATATGTAGCCCAATGTGAGTGGAGGGGGGAGGTTGCTGGGAACGTTTTTTTTTTTTTTTGTTTTTTGTTTTTGGAGAAAGGTGTGTGTGTAAAGGAACTACGCTGCCAAGTGCATTAATGAGACAGGGGCATGCATACAGACAGCAAACCAAGAACAGTATTGCTTGCCGAAGCATTCCCTATGCTTTTCTGCCTCAAGCATGTGTAGGAAATAAGGAACACCCTAGTATTTATGCAGCACGAGCACCTGAGAAAAGGAGCATTCTTCTACTTAAAACACTTCTCAGAGGAGCTGTTAGCATTACTTGTCTTCAGAGAAAGAGTAGAACAGCCCATGGTAGAAAAACGTTTGTCTTTCTGGTTTATATTTATGCGTGGTTTACACTGTAATAGTATTTTTTGTGGTTCCCTTCCCCAAAGCCTTGCACATGTGTTATAATAGTTGCTCCTTATCCTTGACAGATTGTGTTCTGAGAATCTCACCTAAGACCTGTGACTTATTATTGAACCCTATAGATATTGTTTTATATTGTTTCTAAATACCATTCAGTATTGCCATACAGTGCCAGAGTTAATCTCTCTTTTTATGTTTTGTGCCCCAGGGGATCCTTTGTATCACTAACCTTGTGATTTGAAGTAACTAATAAGTAACTCTAAAATTACATGAACAGAAACCCAGCTGATAACTGAGATGGCTGATCAGTAAATAAGGGGTGGGTCATATGGACAGTGGATACACTGGACAGAAAAGTAATGGACATTCTGGGAAGAAAGAGTACAATAGTGTGGTGTCACCAAGATACTCAAAATCATAGCTATTTAAAACTTATGACTTGTTTATTTCTAGAATTTTCCATTAGTGCTTTTGGATGGTGGTTGGCCATGAGTAATTAAAACTTTGGGAAAAAAGCAAAACATGGATTCAGGGTGTGGCTATTGTGTTTTATTTAATTCTTGTAACCCTTTTATTAGGAAGTTAAGGCAGATATTTTATGTATTAACAGTGCAAGTTACCTAGGGAGGCTTATTCTGGGTTGTAATACTATTTGAGTATCAAATTTAGACTTATCCTCAGTGATCCTGACCCTCAGTCACATGATTTCTACCATACAGGCTACAAAACAGACACTATGTTTAAGAAAAAAAAAAGTACAAAAGACTGTGTCAATATTCAAGGCGACTTTCATGTTTCATGAGGAAAATACAATATATTTGTGTAGTTAAGCACTGAAAGCTGGTTTGAATGAAATATGTTACTGAGTGGATTGGACTAATTAACCACCAGAAAACCTTTCCAATTCTGAAAGTTTGATTAAGTGTTTTGTTGTTTTTTTTTTATTTAATATATTTCAAAATGTTACTTCAAAGATATTTTTAAAAGTTTAAAACCTTATCCTAAGTTAGCTGTTAGGAAATGTTTTGTAATATTTTAATGTAATTATTGAAATTATTGTGCTTAATATATAAATATGTTAAAATCCATCTTTTGCCTCATTGCTGCCATGGTAATTTCAAGCATGAAGTGTCTCCCCTCCACTGTAGGTGGAGGTGACTGTACATAAATCTCAGCCCAAGTGTTCTTTCAGTAATTGCAGAGATTTCAGTAATTTTAGAGATTATTGATAGTCTGTAGGTCCCGGGAACTAAGCACTTTCCAATTGTGAAGGCTTTCTGTTACTGAATTCTTACTCAATGGAGCTTAGTTAGCAATTAAATCTAGTGTTTTTCAACTTTTTCCTATTTGCGTCATGTTCCCAACATTTAAATTACTCCTAATATTTAAAAAGGCCTTTCTCCAACTCCTCATGAATAAATTAACTTCAAACTGTGAGAAGCAAAAGCTGAGAAGCTGACTGCCTCTCCTCTGCCATAGAAGCAAATTATCTGGACCCTTTTATATTTGCAAATCCCTTTAATCATATAAGCATATGTGTGTATGCATATGTGTGTATGCATGTGTGTGTGTGTGCGCGTGCATGCGCGCGCACATGTGTGTGTGTGTGTATGTGTGATGGCATAGAGATTAACATATATCTTCCTGACTTTGAAAGGCATTGCTCTTTGATAGTCTGACATCTGTTTGTTTCTGAAGCCTTGTACAATTCCAGCTTCTTTACTGTATGCAATTTTCTGCCTTCTCTGTGGAACAGTTTAGGTTTTTCATTTTACTTATTATATTTTGAATAATATAATATTTATTATGTTCTTTTTAATTTTGGACATTAGCGTGCGTGCGTGCGTGCGTGCGTGTGTGTGTGTGTGTGTGTGTGTGTGTGCACATGCCATGGCATGGGAATGGAGGTGAGAGGACATACAGTGCAGTTAGTTTTCTCTTTCTACCTTATGGGTCCTCGGGATTGGTGGGCAAGGGCTTTTGCTCACTGAGCCGTCTCACTGACCCTCATTACACTCTTTAATGTGGACACCCTCTTGAGTGGAATAAGTTCTTTTTGAATAAGGGGCCCTTTCTTTCTCTCCTCATATATGATTTCATTGTGCATTCCTTCCCCCTTGCCCATTTCTTTTCTTGTTTATTTTCATTATTGTTTTTGTTTGGGTGTTGGCCCCTTTTGGTTGCTACTATGCATCGTGTAGACACCGACCCCTCTCAGGTGTGTGACTTCTTGTTTTGTTTTTTGGCTCACTTTTGTTTTACTTCTCTGGGATGCTTCCTATTCTAAAACAGGAGACTGAAAAGATTAAAGATCATGGAAGAAAGACCTGGTGTAAGATAAACATGTTCGCATGAATACACACACATATGCATCATATATATATATATGTATATAAACATATATACATATAATGTGAAACAATTAGCAAATCAAACATACTCAATAAATGGACCTTAAGGTCATTTTTAGTGCTGTATCTTTGAGTACCTTCTCATCTCTAGCTTCCTCCCACACGCTTACTAGCATCCACCCAGGGCATCTTGTATCTTCTCATCTCTTTTACTTCCAACTTGTTCCCCTGTTTCCTGGTTTAGCATTGTGGATGTGCATATTTTTAAATGCCCTAGCTACCTCCTCAATGGAATTCAGGGAAGAAGAGATGGATCTGAGAGGCCATCTTACCATCTTTTACCAGAAACCTAATTCTTCTTTCTAATTGTTTCTGGTGTTAGCTGATGTTCTTATTTTTCTTAACATTTCAGAAGGAACAGAAAATTCTCAGTAGATATTTGAGATATAGTGGAGTGATAACTTTTTCATCATCTCTGCCAACCACTTCAGTATTTTAAGGAAATTAAGTGAGATCTTATCTGGTCCAAGGCCTCATTTGAGGTAAACTGTGGTGAGAGAAGTTTCCCACACTGGGCAAACCGGAAAGGATGCTCTGGACTTAGGATGGGCAGTCTGGTCAGTTTCATTGCGGCCTCTGCTGACACAGTTCTGTGCAACAGTCTTGCAACACAGAGCCATTGAACAGGCTGCAACCCTCAGCCTCACAAAGCCTGCCAAGGAGCCTTCAGAGAGCGCGAGGCCTCACAGGCTCAGCTCAGAATCGCTGAGCCTCTGCTTCCATGGTCTCTCCTCTGTTCTTTCAACCATCCAGAGGCTGCCTTTCGTTTTCAAACAGATAAGAGATTTCCCTCCTTTCCTCAGTTTCCTTTTCACCTGACTTAGGTACTACATAAAACCCTAAGGCTGTGGCAGTATGAGAATAAGGGTGTCTGTGACAGTGATGGCAGAGTTGACAGAAGTCTAAGCTTGATGTCTTGGCTGAAACTCTAGGTTACATGGTGAGGGACAGGCAGCAGTGAAAGAGAACTATTCTGAGATGACTCCTCTCACAAAAATATTCCCACATGTACCACTCTGATGGCCATACTCGCAAATCAAATTCCGACCAGGAATCATCCCTGGGAAGCCTGAATGGGGGTTCAGCTGCTGCCCCATCCCTGTGAGTGTAGAGGGCAGCACTTGTGGCCTCGATGGAAAGTCAACAGTGACTGTTTGCTCTTGGTGGAATTCAAAACAAGAAAAAGATGAGACGTATTTTACATCATCTTAAAATTTAAGATCGGAAAGGAAAAGACACCTACAAGGTGCTGTCAATGGAAGAGGAAGTGTGCCTACTTTCAAGATCCAGTTTCTTAAAAGATAGTCTCTATAACTGGCTCATAGGAATACCCTCTGGAATAAAGTTGTTATTCTAATTGACAGCTCGCTTTACAATGTACCTGCTTCTCCCCTGGACTCACAAAACACTCAGAAAAAAAAAAGATGAAAAAGGAGCCATGATTATGTGCTCTGTGTATGCAGTATGCTGAGGGAGGGGCCCATTAGCAGGGGTACAGATTTTGAGTTGAGCAAGACCAAAGATTGAATTCTGGCTCTACCTTGTAATAAATCTGTAACCACGGAAAAAATCTTCAGAAACCAATGTCAATATTTATTAAAGACAGGTATTAAAGTAAGACATCCACCTGTCCTAAAGGAACTCATGGGAGAGACAAGACAGGTAGACCATCAGAAAGATAACTCTAGTGGCAGAAAAATGTGCAGTGTGATATGGTCATGAAGGGATTTCAGATCACATGAGAAGCGGAGAAATATTACTGGAGATGTGAGCATTGAGAAGGGACCAGAGTGTAGGATGGGAGCATCAGGCAGGAGCCAGTGATTAGAAGGTCAACGTACTTGCTTGGGAGTTTGAATTGTCTTATCATGGAGAGTCCAGCAGATGTTTAAATGGGCGTTTAGGTTTTCAAACTACTATTTATATATTTTTAATTATGTGCATGTGGAACAGGGAGAGAGCATGAGTGCAGGTGCCTGCAGAGACCAAATGGCATCAGAGTGGCTGTGAGCCACCAGATGTGAGTGTTGGGAACTGAACTTGGATCTTCTTCAGGGGAAGTTTACATTGTTAACTACTGCACCATCGCTCAAGCCCTAAAGTTGAAAAATATAAACAGCATTTCAGGTAAATGGGTACAGAGACTGGTGAGCACAGGCATACACTTCTCCATGTTTAGTATAGGAAATCCATTACTTCTCTGGATTTAGTACTAAAAATCTCAAGTTCCAATTTGTCTTGGCTTCACTGGTTGTGAAAACATTGGATTTTCCATGTTCTAGGAAACTCTTAGGTCCTAGATTAAAGCAGGGTGATTGATCACTCTACCTGAGGCTCTTAAGCTAGGGACAGTAAAGATAAAACACTAATCTAAGGGATAATGAGGAGATCAACTGACCAGACTTGCAACTAGATGATGCTAGAAGAATAGGGAGAGAAAGGGAGAAGTTGAGGCCAGTAGTAGTTGCTCTGGTTTGGGTGGTAGAACGCATCAGTATAGTCCCGCTCCAAGGAGATTAAATCGTATTGTGTTAATTCCTTCAGAACCCACCCTTTTCTCTGCATAGTCCCAGCACATCATGACCCAGTCACTTCTTCATCATGGCAGCAAGCTCTCCCAGGTCTATTGTGTTGATTGGTTTGAAACTTGGATCTGAAAAACATACATATATAGCCATCATTTTGACAGAATGTTTTGATGATACAATTAGATGGAAATATGTAGCAATCCCCATGTAGTAGAGTGGGTACAAGTGTTGGTGCATGTATTGCTTGAGTTATTCTTAGTAGAATTTTAAAGTCTGTCTCCAAGAAATCATGCATTTATTTTCACTTTAATGCTTCGTGACCCCTGGCAGCCTGCTGGAGTTTGTTCTTGAAACTTGTCAAAAATACATAAATTTCAAGCTACCATTCTTATGAAATAAATTGTAAATGATGCCATTTAGAAAAGGCCATGGGAGAAATAAAAGCCAGCAAATTCACATAAAAAAATTAAACTAGATTTGATATTTATTTTTTTATACTTCCTAGATGGCTCATAACATTCCTTGATTCTTTTCCAAAACAGCTTGATTGTGCAAGCCACAGACAGAGGGGTGCCCAGGCTGTCTGCTACGACATTGGTCAAGATACAGGTGACTGATATAAATGACAATGCCCCAGTCTTTCTCCCCTCAGAAGCAATAGAAATTGCAGAAAGTAAGTGTGGCAATTTGGAATCAACTTTTAATTAACTTATGCATTTTTTATAGCCAGTTGTTGTATTGAGTATTAGATCTCCACAGCCACCCAAGCCAGATAATTTTGCCTTCATTTCATTGAATAAAGAGTGGATGATCGTAAGGAAAATGTTAAATGTCCAGGAGTTTAAATCATAAGACTTGGATTTGCATTCAGATGGGCTGGAGGCTGAGTCTCTCACCTCCAGCTGTCATTCCTTGCAGTGTGTTCATGTGCAGAGAAATATGCCTTCAACACTAAATGTGCGCCAGAAGGAAGCCCGTGTTGTTGCTGTAACAATCACTTGACCCTTCTGAGCACTAATGCTGTTGGGCCCATGCTTTGTTGATCTTTGCAGGATGCTGAAGGTGAAGTTAATACGATAACACACAGAGTCAAGACTTTCCTCTAGCATAACCCAACCTTCAGCATCAGTACTACACTTCTGGTTGAGACTAAAAGCATAATGGTTCCAGTGCTGAACTGTTTGGGTAATTTGTTACCCAATGACTCTATAGTCTGTAAACCTCAGGTTGTCCCACAGTGAATGGCTGGACCAGCAAAGCCAGCCTATCCATCTATAGACAAAGTTGAAAATGATGGTGACCTTTGTCCCTTTGCTTTCTCTCTTCACACCAAAGCCATTCCTGAAACATTCTGAACTTTTTATTGTCTTTGCTTTCTAAAGAGATTATACCGACTCCTTTCCATAGAAATCTCTATACACAAGAGTGCCTATATCTATTACTCTCTACAAACAAAAATATTTCAGTTTTATCTCTGACTTTTGATATTTTCATTTGATTGGCTGGACTGTGTCCTGTTCCCAAGCACACGAATTAATGTTAAAATATATCAACACAACCGGTGTGAAGATATCACCAGAACAAATTACATGAATCAAAAATCTGTTGAATGTGGTAAAGTGTTCTTAGTATTCACCAAGAATTCTCCCCGAGGCATGATGACTGATGATTACGATTCCTGTATACAGTGGAACAATTCTGAATGTCTTGGCAGATACTTTCCATCTGCACCATAAAGTTCCTTTCATGAGTGGCTTAGGTAGTGAGCCAGGTGGTGCAGGAGACACTGAGCATGCCTTGTGTCCTGTAAGTGCTTTTTAGTGAGCAATCGTAGAGATTTGCTTTCCTCACTAGCACTGTGAATACTTTGTTTTCCCTTAGCCTTGGGAATTTTAATTTTGAGAAACAAATTTAAGAGAAGAAAGCAATGTCTATGTCACCATCAAAGAAACATTTTTTCTTTCTTTTCTTTTTTTTCCTAGATGATGAAGTGCTAAATCTTACATCTATACCCAAATATTATCATTTGGTTCTGGCCTCTTTTCAAAGTTAATGATTTGCATTAATGCTTTGAGTAATGTCCTTCTTTCCCCCTAAACCCCTGTGAGTATCTGCTCAGACATAGAAACTCTACACTATAGGAAAGTGCTCAGAGTGGTTTCTGATTCTGGAGTTATGTTGTAAGCATATGGTAGAAAACTGTAATATAAGACTGGAGCATAGCCTACTTCCTCAATTTTCTACTCTGTGGTAGATTTTCACTTTTATTGGACTTATAAATTCTTCTGTGTTTTGATTTAGCCCATAATGAGCTTCACATGAGAAATCATGCCAGAAAAAAAAGAAAATCATTTTAGATTTAAAATGAAAATACTTGGGTTGAATGATTGAAGAAATATCTTTTGATGATGAACTTAATGGAAGCTGACGTTGGTCATGATGATTGCAGATTCTCTGCCTGGTGTAATTGTGTCTCGGGTATCCATCTATGATGCGGATTTGAATCCAGCTTTCACCTTCAGTTTTGTCAAAGAGAGCAACTCTGGAGCCAAGTTCGCTATCAGTCAGGACACTGGAGTGGTGGTGCTGGTGCAAACACTGGATTTTGAAGAAGTTACAGAATATGAGCTGATCATTCGCGTTTCTGATTCAAGACACCACACAGAGGGGTCCCTTATCATCCGTGTGTTGGATGTCAATGATAACCCACCAGTTTTTCCCCAAGATTTCTATCAGGTAAAGAGATGAAAAACTAGAAAGATAAGGGAATGAGACTGAGAGATGACTAAGAAGTTAAGATCCCTAGCTGCTCATCCGGAGGACCTGATTCTTTTTCCAGCACCCATGTGGGAACACACAACCATCTGTAACTCCAGATCCAGGGGATCTGCTACCCTCTTTTGGACTCCACAGACATCAGGCATGCACATGGGGCATAGAGAGACATGCAGGCAAAATACCTATACACATAAAATAAATAGTAACAGTGAGTGATGTCAGCCTTCCATCACTGATGGCGTGGTCTAGGCTATCAATATTCACTGTTGTGTATCCTGAATTAATGCTGCAGGCTTGTCTGTCATATTGCTGACTAGAAATCATCTGGAATCACTTGACTCATTTATCTTAGTTTGCTGAGTATGCAGACCACTAGTTTTTTTTTTTTTTTTTTTTTTTTTTTTTTTTTTTATGTTCTCCTGTGTGTATGTGTGGAGTTGGAATCCAGTTGTTCACAGCAATTGGAACTTTCCCAGTATTTGCAAGGCCACAGAGAAGATGAGCTAATTTATCCTATTTGGGGATGCTTTGGGCAGATTCTTTGGAATACATGGATTAATATTTCACACAAATAGATTGTGAGCAATTCCAGAAAGACTTTAGATTTCAGGGCAGAGTACATGTTTACAGAAGTCAGGACAGTGACAACATTCCACAGAGGTCTTGGAAATGTATCCCAGCATTCTTCAATGGAGCAAAAGAAAGATGATTAACATGAAAACTTAACCTTAGTAACAGTCCTCCATGAAGCCTCCCTTGAGTGATGTAATTAATGCATCTAACATGAAATTAGTTATTGCACTACCTTCTGTCATTTAGAGATAATCTGGAAAAGAAACAGTTCATAGTAAAAACCAAAATTGAATGAAATTAAAATTGTTTTCTGAACCCAGGGACTGTTAACATAATGGTTTCGCTATATCAACTCTATTCATCAACAGGCCGTCTTAGTCACTGTTCTCTCGCTATGAAGAGACCCCATGACAGCTCTTATAAAGGAAAACATTTAGCTGGGGCTGGCTTATAGGTTCAGAGGTTTAGTCTACTGTCATCATGGTAGGAAGTACAGCAAGGTGCAGGCAGACATGATGCTGGAAAAGGAGCTGAGAGTTCTACATCTGGATCCACAGGCAACAGGATGAGAGAGTGCCACACTGAGCCTGGCTTGAGCTTCTGAAACCCCAAAGGCCACCACCAGTGACAGACTTTCTCCAACAAGGCCACACTTCCCAGTAGTGCCACTCTCTATTAGCCTGTGGGGGCCATTTCCATTCAAACCACCACAAAACCTGTGAAAGGCAGATTGGGTAGTATCTTGAGTCAAAATCGACGGCATGGTGTCTGGTTCTGCCCCTACTCCTGAAAATTACGTATTTGCCAGCATGATGCCTTTGTCCTCTTTTGTCCTCAGGCAACAGTTCCTGAACTAGTACCTGAAGGGTACTCAGTGCTGACCCTGTCTGCCACAGACTTAGAGAGCAGTGAGGGCATTTCTTACAGGATCCTTTCCTCTTCCGAGGGATTCGCCATTGACCCCAAGAATGGTGAGTTACTTACAGTGGCTTTAATGTATCACCTGTGACAGCCCAGAGACACGGAACCATCAGTTTTGAATATTCCTAAGGCAGTCCTCTTCTCCTCCTCCCGATTGCTGCAGTTACGGGCACTATTTTCTTATTTATCTACAGCGGGAAATGGCAATGGTACTTCTTCAGCATCTCAGTGGCTAGAAAGCAAAGTGTGTTGGTGAAATGCTGCTCACCAGGAAGAAATGCAGCAAAGACACCACCACCACCACCACCACCACCACCACCACCACCATCAATATAGTGATGCCCAAGTTCATGCATCCAACCAACAGGGTTTAGGAAGTTGTTCTGTGACTCAGCCAGAATAAAAAACAACGGTAAAAGGATCAGCTCATTAATGAGAACTTTATGACTAGAGTGCAGAAGCTGTTTACTCAGCTCAGTGTAAAAATAGTCAGTGGCAGTGCCATGCTCTCAATAAAGACAAGAATAATTTAAAAAGAGAAAGCAATTTAGTATTCATCTCTACCAAATAGCAGCCACAGTAGAGTTCTGCTTCATGTAGTATCTTCCAAGGCCCTTTGTATTTTTATAAGAGAGAACAGCTGTGGTGTGCAATGTACTCAGACAGTAACAGCTCACTCAAACATTTAGGCAGGGTACCAGGGGCATTAACAGTGAGTAAACATTGAATGCTGAACTCAATTAAGAGGGGTAATCAGCAACACAGTGTCCTAGCAGGGCACGGTCTAGAAAAAAATAGAACCCAGACATCACACTTTGGTCTCATCTCTACCCATTACAGCATCACTTTCAAGTGAGAGGTCACTTTAAAATTAGTTGTAAAGAATTATCTGAAAGAAAAAATTTAGGTCCAAACTATCAGAATAAGACTCATTGGATGCTTGTAATGAGAGAAATAAGAAGTGCCACACAACTTGTAGACGTGTGTCTACGGTGTAAGTCTAAGCATGTTAGGAACGTCACTGCCCTTTCTGTCTTTATCGCTCATGCTTTTCTTCTCCTCTCATAGAAGTTCAGACACTGGCAACTGCTGTCCTGCATCAACCTGTCACAGTGTGTGTAGTGCCAGCCCCTGAGGACTTACTTAATTCTTAGCAGGACTTTGGCCTGATGGGTGTTATACACAAATATTGCCTCAGTGTTGTTTAGAATTTTTTAAATTAGTAATTGCTATCGAGTCAGTCTAGTTCATGATGTGACTATAATTGAAATGTGGCATTTATACCTCACCATTATGCATTTATTTTTAGTGACCATACTTAAAACACTTTAATAAAAATGCCATTGTGTACGCACTTGTAAATGTCATGCATGTCTGTTTACCACAAAAGGAGATATTTGATCATTAAGGAAATATATTTGATATATTGTATCATTAAGGAAAAAATTCTGCTTGCTGAATTAACTCATGATCTTGAGAAAAGACATCTTTATAATTAAGCATTCTACATTAACATTTTCACTACTTTCATTTGGCTGGAGTTATTTCTAGAGTAATTCCCCATCCATACATGTTGAGGAGAGAGAATATGAGAGAGAGAGAGAGAGAGAGAGAGAGAGAGAGAGAGAGAGAGAGAGAGAGAGAGAGAGAGAGAGAGAGAGAGAGAGAGAGAGTTGTTGCCAGGCACACATTCTACCACTTGAGTGATTGACCATCCCAGCCATTTCATTCTTATTTTTATTTGATAGAAGGTCTCATTGTATATAATAATCTAGTCTCAAACTCTTGATCTTCCAGCCAAGTGCTAGGATTATAGACAGGTACTACCTGGCCCAGTTCAGAATAATTATCTTATGCTAGAATTTTTCTGTACATATTCTCATAGATAATGGGATAAAATAAAAATATATGAGATAAGAATGTACATTCTTTTAAAAATAATAATGAAACAACTTACTACAAAAAATAAAACCCAGAGAGAATGTAGCAAAGGCAGTCTCGAGTAGTACATGTAAATGGAAATTGTGATTGGTTCCAAAGCTTTTGTACAAATATAATAATTTTGAAATGTTTTTGCACTATTTGGTTGTAACTTAGCACATCCATCAAAGAGCAATGCACGTTTACATATTCATTAAGCATTTGCCAGCTAAATAAATCCTGAACATTTAGTTCACAGCTTTGACCTGCTGTCTTATTTTTCAGGCACCGTATTTACTACCGGTTCCACATTACTTCTGGATAACGTATCAACACTTCGATTTCTTGTTGAAGCCAGTGACGGTGGAACTCCCTCCCTGAGGGCACTTACGTTAGTGGAGATAGAAATACAAGACGTGAACACCTTTGCCCCTGAGTTTACAGTAGGGTACTATAATCTTAGCTTGAGGGAGGATTCCCCCATTGGAAGCACCCTCATAACCTTTTCAACTCTCGACCGTGACTACACTTTTGAAAACACACACACTAAGTATTCCATCATCAGTGGCAACTTGCACAACTACTTCCACGTTGAAACCAGGCTCCTTCACTCAGAATACCCCCATCAGCAGGGTGGTGCTCTTGTGCTGCATCATGCTCTAGACAGGGAAGCTAGTTCCAGTCACAAGCTTGTCATCCTAGCGTCTGACCACGGCGCCCTCCTCTGAGTTCCACAGCCGTCATAGCACTAGAAGTTCTGGATGTCAATGACAACACACCCACCTTCAGCAGCCGGCAGTATACTGCCCATGTCAAGGAAAGCACCCCTGTAGGGAGTCATATCACTGTGGTGTCAGCAGATGACCGTGACAAGGATTCACGTGCAGAAATCACCTATGACATAATCTCTGGGAATGAGAAGGAACATTTTTACTTAGAAGAGAGAACTGGGGTGCTTTATTTGGTGAAACCTCTGGATTATGAGGAAATTATAACATTCACTTTAACTGTCCAAGCTGCTGATGAAGAAGAGAAACATGTTTCTTTTGCTGTCGTGCGAATCAATGTGTTAGATGACAATGACCATACGCCTCAGTTTATGTCCTCTAGCTTGACCTGTGTCACTCCTGAAAACCTGCCTACTTTCTCCATTGTATGTGCTGTCCAGGCTCTGGACTTTGATGCCGGGCCTTATGGAGAAGTGACTTACTCAATTTTGTCACCCTGCCTTGTCACACCTGGGGTCCACCCCTATCAGGATCTTTTTGTCATTGACGCTATAACAGGGGATATTCGATCCGAGCAAATGCTGGACTATGAAAGTGTTACCAAGTATTGCTTGGTCGTTCAGGCCAAAGACAGAGGTGGTGCCACAGCTTCCCTGGAGGTTTGGGTGGAAGTTGAAGGGGTAGATGAATTTGAACCCATCTTTACTCAAGATCAGTACTTTTTCAGTCTCCCTGAGAAAGGTCAAGGACAACAGCTGATTGGCAGAGTGGAAGCCTCAGATGCAGACGATGGCGTCGATGGGGTCGTTCTTTACTCCCTTGGACTCCATCCCCCCTTTTTTCAGTAAACAAAACGAATGGCAACATTTACTGGACCCGAACCCCTTTCCTAATCAGCAGCCAGCTCACCAAAGAAGACACCCTTGAGGTGGAAATAATTGCACATAGCCCCAAGCCCAGCTCCAAGTCCACATCCTGCAGTGTGTTTGTGAACGTCTCTTTGCCATCTGAAGGACATCACAGAACGGCATTTGCTCACAGTTTCTCCATCAGCCTCCTGGTCTCCTTTTTAGTGTTCCTCTTCCTTGTCTGCACTCTAATCGCACTGATTTTAAGGCATCCGCAGAAAAACCCACTACACAGTTCTGAGGAGAAGACACCATCGTCCCCAGATGATGACCCCAGGCTGACTGGAGCTGCAAGCAAGCTCCAGGCTGGGCAGCAGCCCGTGGAGTACAGGGATGTAGCAGGACCTGCTGGAGCTCTGCCTGCTGAATGGTTGAACTTAATGAGTGTCCTGGAGAAGGACATTGTCCACCTGTACAGGCACTCCAACTCCAGTGGCCACTGCTCTGTGGATGGAGAAACTGCAGAAGATAAAGAAATCCAGAGGATAAATGAGCAGCCTTATAGAAAGGACTCAGATTCCGTGCTGAGTGACCGGGGGTCCAGGGTGCCAGACTCAGGCATCCCCAGGGACTCTGATCAGCTTTCTTGCCTCTCGGGAGAGACAGATGTGATGGCTAGTACCGAGGCGATGGCAGCCAGCCATGTGTTTGAGGGAGAAGACAGAGGGGAAGACTGTGACACACTCTATGTTCACAACAATGCATTATCCCAGACAAGAGAGGCAAGAGCAGGTGTCTTGGCTGATAGCAGGGAAGAGTCCTTTACTTCGGTCAGTCAGGAAGGAAGGTGTGCAGCTCTTTCCACTCAGGCAGCCTCTGCTGATGGTGCCAGAGGCAGCTATGCCTGGGATTACTTCCTCAGTTGGGAACCCAAGTTCCAGCACCTAGCCTCCGTGTTTAACGATATTGCCAGACTGAAGGACGAACATTTGCAGATGCCTGGCATTCCACAAGACACACCATTTGTTTTTCCACCCCCTTTGATAACAGCAGTTGCACAGCCCGGGATTAAAGCAGTTCCACCACGAATGCCAGCCATCACCCTGGGACAGGTTCTTCAGAAATTCCCCCGATCTCCCCTTCCCTACTACGGCAGTTCTGTCCCAGAAGCCATGACTCCCAGCTTCTCTCCCTCTCTTTCCCTACTGACGATACAGACTCCTGCCAGGTCACCAGTGTTGCCAGATGGAGAACCTGTAGGAACACACGTACGGGGGACGTGCCGTGAACTGAAAGCTGAAGACGAAGTCCAAGTCTAAAGTGGCTACGGTGTCGACTCCCTGCTCATTCAGCTCTCCACACAGATGGACAAAAAGACACAAGCATGTCCTACAGGATGGGTTCACTCTTACCCAGCAGCGAGAGATCTCATGTGGACAGTGTTTTCCAAAACTTGCCCATTTCAGTGTCTAGAAATTCTTCCAGCCTTAATGAGAAGTTATTTCCTCTTTTTTAGACTTTTTGGGTTGCTCTCAGGACTCACATCTGTGGATATTAACTAGTCTGTTTGTTATTCCTGTTTGTTTGTTTTAATGTTCAGAATTTATGATTTGAATAATCATCAGAAATTTTGACTGGAATTTTTCATGACTCTGGGCTGATATGGCCCAACTAAGCATTCTTGATTGAAGCAGAAAGTACATTCTCAATGTATGGCTGAGATGAACAGGACAATGCTTCGGCAGCAGTCTGCCACCAGAGACATGATATCTCTGCCTTCTCTACATATGATGCCCCCTCCTGTGCTCTGTTCAGATAAGAAACTTCGAAGATTAATTTATAGAAATTACTTCATTTTATTTTCTTCAGCATATAGTAACTTTGGGCATGAGATAATTTATCTACTCAATGCTCATTTTTAAAGTTTGTGTAGATAAAATTATGTTATGAGCTAATTATAAATGTCATAGAGTAATTTAGCAGTATATTTTTAAATGAAGTTTTTTTTTATATATTTGAAAGTTTCTATTATTAAAGTTAAAGGTGGGTGCCAGAAGTCTTTCTTCCATTTATTTACCATTACTTTGTTGTTGCCTGGAACAGTTTCACGACAGGGTGTAAAGAATTCTGCTTTACCCAGTTCCTAGTTCAGAAACACAGTCATGCTGTCTGGTGCTTACATGTAGGGTCATACCCCTCTCTGATGGACTGATAGGGCATCAGAGATGCTTTTTTTCTATTAGGAGGCTGAGTGCATCCTAAAGATGATGATCTATAAGTCATCTTCCCGTGGGGAGCAGGAGAGGGGGGGGATCACAGCCAGGATTTGGGATCACCTTCTAGGAATCTCCGTGTGAAATCCCTAATGCATCTGGATCATTTTCTCAGTAGATCAAGTGGGCTTCTGCCCTGGAAGTAGCTCTTTTATTTATTTATTTTCGTATAGCCCACCTGTGGAACTGCATGAACTAATTTGTATTTACTCAAAACCATGGCAGGCACAGTGTGCTATCCAGCGTAGTGGGGCCAGTAATTTGATGGGTGCCTATACTGATGGAATATGTAAGTACATCTTCTTGTTGACTCAAATTCAGAGCATAAGTTTAAACCACATTGGTAAGTAGTAAGTGTGATGGCCATGAACGATTTTGGATAAGCTGGAATTCTAGGGAATTTACAAGTGGGCCATTTAAATATCATAGCACTGATTCATATCTCCCCTTATCTTTGGAGCATCTGAAGAAGAAATTTAATAACTTTTGCTTTAAAAAAAGACAAAAAAGTAATTATTTCACTGTGCCACTGGGCTGTCTTTTGACTCTTTTCAACAGAGTCCGTTGATCAGAGGAAGACACTCATAGTGTTTTCCTTTGCTAATGACATGTGAAAGCTTTACTTTGTAGCAGAACTATCTGTGTTAGCCATGAATGCCTTGTTTTTAAATGGGTTCTCCCATTCTTTAGAAGCAGGGAGTGACCCACCTAACTCTTCCCTAAGTTTTTCACCTTTGATTTATTACTGAACATGATTCTGTGGGTGTTTCCCCCCTTGCTATTTCATACAAAACAGAAGACAAGACATATTTAGAGCTCCATACCAATATTTAGCAGATCTTTAATTGACAACTTTATTAATCCCGTTCCCAGCACTGCCGCACCACCGAAAAAGAGCCACAAGTTGAGTGGAGGGTAAGATGTGAACATGCTGGTTAAGTGCTCCTAATAAATCACGTGTCAGCCCTTTAAACCAGAGTGCTTTTTCCTAAGTAAACAATATAATTTCAACTGTCTTCCTTCAAGTTGAATATTAAGCTGCCTCATCTGTTCCGTGTTACTTTGCTGATCTCGACACCGGCTTTGGCACTCGGGAGGGGGTACAGAACTTGTTAGTGGAAAATCATATTAAGCCCCAAATTCATAAGCTATAAAATAAAAGACAGTTGTCTCTTGTTGGAATTTTTGGCTGCCTGAAATTCTGGACTTTCTTGTTGGCAGCCTTAAAAATCCTGGTGTAAATCAGTACCAAATGGATGTCAAAATTCTGTGTCCCAGTAGTAATCATTGGATCAGCTTCCAAAACGGATTCCTGGGCAAATATAGGGGGAAATGCTGTATCTTTAGGGAATTGCTCATTTCACTGTTTTTAAAAATATTGAAATGTGTGATCCACTACTGGCAGCCCTCACATATGTATGTTTAGCCCAAGTTAGATATCCATATCCAACTGGGGCAGGATCTGTTTCCCTACACCTTTGTCCTCGACTTTCTCCATGCTCTTTTTTAGAACTTCAAAGGGTGAAAGTCAACTATTAGCTCATAGCTAACAGTGCTGTTGCTCTTGTGCTCTCTTGCCATTGGGCATACACTCTAAGCTAGAAACAGCAAGGCAGGAACTAAGGGTCCAAGAGGACTAGCTGTTTCAAAGCAATGAAATGCAGAAGTGAGTATCGGCCAGTGTCAATTTCTAGATTAGCTTGTTGAAGTTATCTTCACAGTATGTTTTGCTTGAGTGTAGAAGGATAGAGCAAGTTGTCCGACTGTGAAGAGAGGGTTGGAATGGAAAAACCACTGTGCCAGAGGAATTCTAGGACGAGCGGAGTTGGAAAAACTTTGCTTAGGTCCTAAGCTAGGTATCCCAGTGTGGGCTTCTGCCCATTTTTGACATCGGAGGAAGGGAAGAAGAAAGAGGGTGGTGGTTGAAGCATGAGTGATGGAGAACAGAACAAAGGCTTCAGTCTGAAAGGAAAGCGAGAACACAAGCAAGAGATGCAGGCAACAGAAGGGTTTGAACTCAGGAAAAACAGTCCTGACGTGCCTGTCGTTTGTGACATCACTTTTTAAGGAATCTCTTTCTCCTCCCTCCTTGTGATTTATAAACTAATGCTGCATGAAACTTAACTAAAATGCATTTCATGTGAAAACTCTCATGTATTTTCTCTCTGCAACCCTCTCCCCCCCACAAGCACACTCTGGGTGGATTGCAGAAAGAAATGGTAGGGGCGATTGTGGCTAGGTTATTTCCCTCTGCATGGCTTTGTCCTTGGAATGCCACAGAACTGAGTAATAGATTTCAGACATATAACCAAGTAAGTAGGAACTGCTTGATTTTCAGTGCCCAATACTACATTTACCCAATTTTTTAAAGCACAGTATAAAACACAGGACAGAGTCAATTGTTCATGTTCAAAATTTAAATTTTTCTTTGAACTCTACTGATATGAATTATTCTGAGTCCATGTGGATGAAAGAAAAGTGTCCATTTGAGACAGAGCTATGGCAGCCTGTGAAAGATTCAGAACCGAATGGCTAGACTATCAAGCTATACCTTTCTCCTACTAGCTTAGCACTTGGCTGTTTGATGTCAATTAGCACACCCTACTGTCTCCGCCTATATAACTTCTCTTGTTTAACCCGACACAAAACTAAACTAAAGCTGTGAAGTGAGTAATAAGAAAGGGGGAAGGCATACCAAATAAATACCAGACACACGATTCCATCTCTTGAATGAGAAAGAATTATTTTGTTTAGAAAGCGAAATAAATGTGTCTCATTGTTAGATAGTCCGCCCTCAGGGCAAAGGCCTGGCCTCCACTTGTGTACTGTAGCACAGATGGTTTTAGGCTGAGTTTTAGTATGTGTGAATGGGTGCGGAGGGACAGCACTGTGCTGTGCATGCCTTAAACCTGGTAGGCGAGAATTCTTACACAGCTCTGTGCTCTTGGCCAATTGCAGGCAGGGCCTAGAGAAATAAGTGCAAATGTTCCATTATAATATTTTAGAAAAGCCAAAAATCAGAATGTCTTTCTGAGATAGAATTTTATCTTTCTTTCTCATTCCTACAGTGTACACATATACTGTCTGAGTTTCAGGTATGTTTAGAAATAAGCTGTAAACAACATCTTTAAGCATATTGTTTGAGACAGCATATTGACGTAGCCAAGTAGTTGGCTTCATTTATTTTAGATTCTGCAATAAACCATAGCTATCCATGGCTAGCGGAGAGGAATTTTATCAGCATGAAAGAACACAGTTTGGCAGAAATGCCTAGAATGTGCACATCAAAATTTACTCAAATTTAAAGTTAAAAACAGACTTTCTGAGAGATATTCTATTTATAATTTTATGAGTAATATTTTAAACAGATATAGATGAGTTAATGATCTTCCTGAAAGATCAAAGTATGGGGCTGGAGAGACGGCTTACAGCCCTCTTGCAGAGCACCTGGGCTCTGTTCTTACCATCCACATGGTGGCTCATGTCTGTTAACTCCAGTTCTGGGGATCTGACGTCCTCTTCTGGACTCTGTGGGTACTGCATGCACATGGAGCATATATGTACATGAAGGCAAAACACATACACATAAATACAACTTTTGAAATAAATTGGTTATATTTTAAAAAGAATCATGGCAATAACACATGAAGACATTTCTCCTCATACTAGAAATTAAAAAAAAAATGAATCTAGCAGGATGAAGCAATGAAAATTAAAGTTAAAATTAGAGAACTGAAAGAAAAACAAAATAAAGGTAAGAATTCGTTTTTTAATGCAGAAAAGAAGGCAGTGTGGTAGGTGGACTCAAGACTATAAAAGTTATTAGAGATGATATCTGAGAAGTGCTTTATAGGCTTAATTGGGTCCTACAGTCTACAAGGCAGGGATCTGAGATTTGAGACACAGGCTTGAGCACTGCAGAGAAGGTGAGAGGTTCACCAAGTTCTATTTCATTAAGGAAGATGGCAGAAATACATTTTCACCTAGTAACAAGTTATACAAAGAAAAATAAGGAGATTAACAAGGTCAGCGGGCAGCACGTGGTGTTGTTTAGATTGGCCGCTCAGGAGGGGCTCACAGACGACACTGTTTGAAACGGATGAAGTGAATGAGCCATGGAAAGTACATCTGTCAACTGCAGCAGGAACTGAAGCAGGAGACACCTAGAGTGTCAGGGAAACTATGAAGCCAGGGTCCAGAACTCAATGTGAGGAAAAGGAGTATAGGAAATAATCGTACAGATGTCTCTAACTGTGTAGGGCCTCACATGCTTTGCTAAGAGATTTCAGGTTTTGTTTCAAGTATGGTAGATATCATTAGTGGTTTTTGAATACACTCACAACATTATCTGGCTTATACTTTTCAAAGGTGAACAGGCCTCATGTGGACAGTAATCCAAGGTACAGATCAGGAGGCGGTAAGGACAGTCACGGACTCTAGGTGACCATCCTTTGCAGTGATATGAGCTAGTGATGATGTACTGTGAGTGGGGTCCCGAGTTCGAGTTCTTGACACTGGATTGGATGTAGGAGTATAGAAATTTAGACATGAGCATGTAGGCTAGGAGAGCATTTAGGGCTGTGGAGACACTTCAGTGATATCAAACTACGGATGGCCTTAAAGCCTTAACAATAGATGAGTAGATGAGACCCTTCAGAAACAATGTACTGAGAAGAAAGAAAATATCCCAGCATTAACTTCTGCATCAACGACTGAGAAGTCAAATGGTGCAAAGAATGTGGCAACTAATTCTCTGATCTAAAAAAAAAAAATGTGAGGTGAGAGGAAAACAGGATAGTGTGTCTGAAAACAAGAGTAAAAACAGTGAAATATTTTCTAGTGAGGGCAAGACCAAAGAATGACTCTAATTTTTAAATCTTCCCATTACAAGACGCCAGGTCATCTGGATTAGTGAAAATACAACCCTATGGGTGACACCTTCTCCCCAAAGAAGGCCGTTCTGACAAACGGTAATCACAGGCGAACAGGCAAGGTCGCACCTCTACGCCTGTGGCAAGCAAAGCGGAATTGTCGAGCTTGTTTGAAACAGGAAACTATGGGTCACCAGAAAAATCCACCCAAAGTCTACACTGGAGTGGAACCTTCGCAAGAGTGACTGAGTAGGAAGACTGAGATAAGATTGTGTTGAGAGGAGCCACGTAGCTGCTACTTCAGAAATATCCAACTGACATTCCCCATGGAGGAACAGAGCCCCAGGCACTAACGTGTAGTGGAGGCAGAATTCAAGCAAACAGACAGAGCAAAGGATGAGAAGATCTGAGAAGGCAGGAGTCGGGCCATTCTGCTTGTAAACCTTAGCAGATGCAGGAGACTGAGACGTTCTCTTCAGCCGTGATGTGGGAATGCTCTGCTGACAGGCTGTCCCTTATCATTTTCTCATAATTCCTCAAATATAAGAAAACCCTCCCAATAAAGCAGGAGTGACAGAGGGCAGCTGTAGCATGGAGTAGTCTGAAATACTGAGCACTAAATAATGGGTTCTGAAGCAAAGTTCAATAAGAGCTTTAACTTAATATTTCAAATGTAACTAAAGGAAATTAAAAATCATAAAATTGATAAAGGTTGCTTGTTAATCAAAAAAGTATAGAGATGGGATAGTTATCCAATGGAAGAATATTAGAAGAAGATAAAACCAAAAATAACTAAAATAGAAAAATTCAAGAGACTAAAGTAGGAGAAACAAAAACTACTAGAATCAGTGAAAGCAGTATAAAAAAACAAATGAGAAGGAAAAAATAGAAACAAGAATACCATGCCAAATGTAACTGAAAACATGATCAAAGGAATTTAGGAACCATAGATTTATAAGGCTGAGGAAAAATGGCTGAACACACATCTAAATGGAATTCCTGAAGAAGAAGAAATGGAACAGAACAAGTACAGAATCATAATTGAATAAAATTTTCCATACAAAACCCAAAATACGAATCTCATATTGGAAGGGTATTCTGTATAAAAATCAGCCAAAACCGTAAGTTAATAACAAGTTATATTCTAAAAATCTGAACTTGGAGAGGAAAATAAGGACCAGCAGATAAAACTGCCTAGTCACGTGTTAGACAGAGAATGTCTGCTGCACTGCATCTCAGCAGCCGCATTTCGGGGCACAGACACTGAACGGTAAGATAAGCCAAATTATTATCCCCTCCTCTCCTCTTCCCTCTCCTCCCCTCCTCTCCTCTCCCCCTCCCCTCCCTTCCTCTCCTCTCCCCTCCTTTCTCCTCTCGTGTGTGTGTGTGTGTGTGTGTGTGTGTGTGTGTGTGTGTGAATGTGTACGTGTAAATTCGTGAGAACAAAGGGACTAATCTTAATGAATAAACCAAAGGATGAGTTTCTGACTCTGAGAAGAGAAAATTCACCACCAGGACATCAAAACTGTTTAACTGTGGAGCTGAGGACGGATGTAAATGTTACAGACTAACATGGACTTAAAACCTATCCTAAGGTAAGTACATGACAACTACTAAAATGGGGGCAGAAAGGAAGAGAGTATGAGATTTAGAAATAGGGTAATTGTCTCATAGATCTTCTCTAGGAGCAGAGGGTATTATATTAAATTAGGAAGACAAGACAAGAAAACAAACAAACAAACAAACAAAACCTACCCCCTTCGGGGCTTTATGATGAGATAACTCTGGTCCTTTAAAGGCTAAGTGAAATCAACTGCAAGGTTGAGAAGCTAAAGAGAATGACAGGCAATTTGAGAAGAGAGGAATTAGTCTTGAGGGTACAGCAAAAGAGGAAGGCAGCAGCCAAAGACACAAGCTTCAGAAAGAACTCCCACACAGAGAGAAGCACAAGCCAGGAAGGGTAAGCTCTCTCCTCTAGCACACCGCTGAGGTTTGAATACATTCAGCTTGAAGTAAGTATGTATGTGTGCGCGAGTGCATGTCCGTGTGTGCATGTTTAAATGTGTGTGTGTGTGTGTGTGTGTGTGTGTATACACATGCATATTCTTCTATCTATCTTCACAGGTTTTAAGTTTCCCCAGGCACAGTCCAACTATGTGGCCCAGACTGACAGTGATCTCAGGCCTAAACTTGCCTTGAACTCAGGATCCTCCTACCTCTGCTTCCCAGTGCTGGAAATACAAGCATGCACCACTATCCCAGCCTGGATGACAGGTTTAAATATGATGATATGCCCTGAATCTTACTGCTTACAGGAAAAATAATACAAAACATTGATTGTTTTAAACATTATATAAACTTGGATCTAAAATTGCTAGGTATATTGAGCAAAAGATCACAAAATCAAAGCTAAAGGAAAACTAGAATAAAAAATAGGTACCTAGAAGATCCATATGTTGGCAGTATTCCATATAGGTTTTTTAAAAGTTACTTGCTAGAGTGGAGAACATTAGGAGAGAAGTAGAGGCTGTTTTTAAAAGATTAAGAGGAAATTTTAAACATAAAGCACACTGACGCATCACATCTAAGACATAATGAGAGAGACACACAAGGACAAGTGTTGGGATGGTATGGGGAAACTGGATTCTTATATAGTGCTGTGGAAAGTAGGGAGGGTGTGGCTATGTGGGAACTGTCTAGGACTTTCTTGGAAAGTTAAATAGTGCTAACCTGTTTTATTTTATTTTTTTAGAAATTATACTCTATTACATATATTTAAAAGAAGCTAGCTTCACACAAAGCTCAACTATAAATATTTGGAGCAAGATACTTGACAATAACTAAGAATAGAAGGATATCAATTAACTGATAACTAGTTGAACCAAATGCAGTACATTAATAAAACAAATATTATTCAGAAGAAAAGAGTTAAGTACTGATATATTATAGCACAGATGATCCTGACAGGCTTATGCTAGGTGAAAGAATTCATTGACATTGTATGACTTTGTACATATCATCCACAATGAGCAAACATACAGAAACAAACGGTACATTAGAGGGCTGGAAGAATTGAGGGATTTGGGAAAGTGATTGGTATTCAATGTCTAATTTCTGGTGGTGACAGTCTCCTAACACATCTTGAGGTCGTGGTTATGCAACTCTGTGAATATACCAACCATTGAACTGCATACTTCAAGTGGATGGGTCATGTGGCATGTCACTTACAATTCAATAAAGCAACTGAAATAAAACATGCGAAATTAACGACTCTATAAATACATTTTCACCGGGTTGAATATTGACGACAAGAGGATTAATAAATTAAAAGATATGTTAAAAGGAAATCCATGAAGTAGAACATTGACATTGTTTGGAGCCCCTGAAAAGAGTGGATGGGTGCTAAAGCTTTAAAGTCCCTGTGTATGTGGACTCCAAATGCCAAAGAAGAATGGAAAGCAGACGCCAGAAGCAATGCATGAGAAGGTAGCAGGTAGGAATCTTTCCACGCTGAAAACTCACTGTTACAGCAGTGCTACAAACTTGACTAAAACTCGGGCATGGGAAATAAACTACAGGCAAGTGAGAACAATGTCAGGAGTGTTCAAAGAGAAATGGTACATCCTCAGAGCGCTCACAGCACATGGAAATACAACACAGGATGGAGGCAGCACATTAGATCATCCAAGAGAAGTTTCTTACTTTGTGCAGGTTGTGAGAAGTGGATAGGCATGCGGAAAAAGGTTAAACTAATTCATTTTTAAAAATACCACTCTCCAGGATGAGCTATATAAATAAATATAACCAAACATTACAAGAAAATCTAAGTATATTTTTTTTTCCTTTTGAGACAGCTTCCCTGCACTGCCTAAACTGTTTACAAATTCACAATTCTCTTGCTCAGATCTTTGAGATACTCAGACTTTGTGATCTTAAATAAATAATAGCTACATTCTATTGAGTGCTTATTATATACCAAATATTGCCACATGTTTTATATGTAGTATATTTTCTTTAAGTTTCAAAATAGCCCTGAGACTAGATACTGGCATAGTTTAATTTTATCAGTGAGGAAGCCATAACAGAGAGAACTCTAAATTAGAGTCTGGAATCTCCGTCAGCCATGTGACTGGAAGCTCTTCTGACCTCTTCATGACATTGACTTATACCTGAGAATTCCTTACAAATACTGAGATCTTTAACGACAAATTTATAGAAGCTCTATTACAATGTTCCTTGAGGGACTAAGGAGATGCTTTAGTGTGTAAATGTCCTTGCTGCATTAGCGTAAAGATCATATTTGGATCCCTGGCACCCATATAAAAAGTCAAGCATGGCTTTGAGCACCTGTAACCCCAGTGATAGGGAGGTGAGGGAGTTGATGGGCAGCAGAATTCCTGGGGTTTGCTGATTAGCCAACTTAGGCCACGACAACAGCAAACTCCAGGTTTAGTGAGAGACCATGTTTCACAGGGAAAAGAAGAGTTTTGAAACAAAATATTGATGCCCTCCTCTTGCCTTTATACAGAAGCACATGACAGTATAAATATGCACATACATGTATATGCACTACAGCACACACATGCTTGCACACACACACATTTTTTTAATATATGCAGTTCTTATTCATCAAGTGGAAAATAAGCCATTTGGCAATGGATTGATATTTTTCCTTGTTTCAGAGTCTGTTTTAATTCATAACTCAAGGATCATTCTACTGAAATATAAATATAATGTTTCTGATTCTTGTTTTGTGTATAAAGAGAATTACCTTCAAAATGCAGACCTGCTGACACCATGGACAAAATTGCTCTGGAAGCCACTCAGTGCATTGCTTCCAAGTCTAGGACAGACAAGTATCAATAAGAGGTAAACTACTTCATGCAAAAATAAAAAACATAAAAATGTCATGGTCCAGCTTGAAAAGGCAGTGATCCCTGTGTTAATTACAGTAATGCTGTCTTTCTGATTCTTCAATGTTGAGGATGGAACCTAGGGCCCTGATCGTGGTAGGCAGGTGCTCTTTCATTGAACTATATACTTGGCTCACATACAGACATCTTCTTCTACAATGGCCAATTCCATTATTAATTACAGACTCCGGAGACATAGCTACCAAGCTATCAACTATGAAATGAATAACAAAACTCAGGAGTGGGCATGACTGAAGTTCAGGCTTTTTCTACTCCAGGAGGAGGACATCGGCCTTATATGGAGTACAGTACCAGTTATTGTCTTCAACATACTGACTTACTCCATTTCTAGGTATTTTCTCCAGAGAAATCTCCTGTATTCACATAGATGACATGTTTGATGATACTTATCGCATTATGGTATTCAAAACTAAAACCTGGATTTCATATAACTATCCTTCAAAAAGAATAGTGATAAAAATTATGTGGTGTATTCATAATGCAGCAGTTGAATTAAATTGAATGAACCAGAACTACTACACCAACATAAATATCTTTAAAATACTGTAGGTTATCATATATCATAGGTATAAGGTTTAACCACAATATAATAGGTATAAGGTTTAAACCACACAAAACAATGATATATAAATCTTTCTAATTAAGCTCACAAGTAGTATATCTGCAGCACTAGTAATGCCTAAAAAGAAAGAAAAAAAACAGGTAAATTCCAAGGGTTCTGACCTTTGGGAGGAGAAGACCATGAGATCTTCAAGTGGATTGTAGTGTGTCACACTCTGACAAATGGACCAAAAGTGGCAAAATGCTGACTTCAGAGATGTGGATGCTGGTGGTACTCCAATGTAAAACTTTATGGTTATGGATGACACAGATGAGGATCTTCTTCACAAAGCTTGGATGCCTCCAAGTTCACATTCATACTTCCTACTTAGGAGAAAGGGTTTCCTGAAAGAGAATGTTCCTAGACTGTGGTGATGGACATCGGAGGTGGACATGGCCATCATTCAAGAGCTATGGAAAACACTTGGGCAGTGTGCTTTTATTGGCGCTTCTGTCAAGGATTTTTCTTTTCTTTCTTATTATAAAGAATACTAGGAAAACAAAGGCAGCTGTCTCATGGCTCTGCATAACTAGAGATGGTGAGCCGTAGAACTGGGGCACCGCTAGCCCCTTAAACTTTCATTTTTATTTAAGCAAAGAGCTCCTTGTTTCTGTGATGGATGTGAGGTGGCATTTTCTGATTGGCAAGTGACCCCAAGAAAGCCCACAGGGACTGATCATGTCAGTCACAGCTCACCTTTGTAATGAAGTGTAGCCGTGCTTGTGGCCTTAATTGCTGCCTTGGAAACTGCACCTTTGATTTCCCCATTTCATCGACATTTTTACCTGTCTACTTAAAGAAGTGGGGATGTGTCACCAGGGTGACACAAATTTGGGGGCATTGTGTGATATGAGAAGTGACAGAATGTTCTATTATTTGGCTGCCACATTCCTCCCATGAAAAAGCAGAGCCATGTCTGTGTCTAACAGTAATGGAGGGTATGTCCTGCTAGCTAAAGACTGCCTCATCTGGATTCATAAACCTGACAGTTAAAGCATCTAGCTCCTTGACATACCTTTCCACCTGTAGATTGTCATGCCAGTACAATCAGAGCTGACTTTTTATCTTAGCAGTAATGAAAAATATAAATGTACAAGTATAGATGGCAGTGCTGTGTCTACTGGAAGCTACTAGAAAGTGCTATGTGAAAGACAAACCCAGGACTAGTGTTGTGTTTATGTTGCTCTCTGACCCTTTCTTTAAAGCCAGAGAGATTCTTAGCAGGCACCGCTCCTTCGGAGTGCCAGGTTTCCTTCATGGAGAGGTGAGTGAACAGGGTAGTGATGATATACCCTATGGCCAGCAAGCCCATTTTTTTTTCATGATAAAACAGCAAGGACCAGGCAGCAATCAGTGTCTGGCAAGCAGTGAGTTCCCAGTGTACCCACAAAGACTCCAAAAATGTAATCATGTCCTGATGACTATGTGCAATGCCAAAGGAAGAGTTCGTCATCCATATCACTTCCACAGTACAGCGTGCCGTCCTGTATGCAGAGATAGCTCACTCTGCCTGATAGCAAGGCCTTGCAGTACCTTTGGGTTTCAAGGACCAACAAATCCCATTTCTGTCGTTAAATTTGCCCATGACCACACTATGTTCCTACATACAGCTGTGAACAGTGGCGATACTGTTGGTGGGCCCTGCTGGCCGACAGCAATTTGTAGAACAGGTATGGCTTGGCAATAGGCAGACAGAAACTGGGTCTCAGAGTTGCTGCTTTGGTTCAAGGTAGTCACATTTCTGTTCATGGTTTCACACATGCAGAAACAAGACCACAGATAGTCATTTTCAGTAGACGTTTCTCTATACAGCTTTACATGGTGTTAGATGGTATGAGATAGTGCCCTACGGAAAGGCTCTGAATTACCCTCCACTTCTTTTAGCTTTGTGGAATCATTTCTGTAAATCTAGAATGTACCACAGAATGTGTAAAAGCTACAGGATAGGGCTGCATCTCAAGGATAGAGAATTCTCTAGAATTTTATCTTCATAAGGGTACTAAAGGTTGGAAGAGTCGGGACTGCCATAATGAGACAAATATTTCAGCTGTAAGTTGGCAGCCTATCTGTGAGGCACCCATGCTTCCCCATCCAAAACTAGTGGCTGACTGAGAATAGCTTTTCAGCCAGACATGGAATCACACTTCTGTAATCCTATTACTGGGCAGGTCTAAGGCTAGCCTTGTCTATATATATTGTGTTCTAGTCCAGCCATGGAACCATGGACTATGTCTCTAAAATTCTGTCTAAAAAAAGATTGTTCAATATGAAGGGACTGACCATTGAAAGAGAGGCCAGCTTGGTCTATAGAGTGAGTTGCAGGATATCCAGATCTACATAGGGAAACCCTGTCTTGAAATGCACCCCCCCCCAAAGCATTATACTAGATGGGCCATCAGGGTGCCTATGGACAATTTTGAGTCCTGTGCCCTTGTCCTGGGATTTAAGGAAATATCAGCATGCCCCACTGTTCAATTCCAGCAAACATTCATAATGTCTTTTTGGTTTGTTTTTGTTTATTTGTGTTGGCATTTGGATGAAATAATCTAAGCAGTAAATGCTGTGGGAGCCCTTCTGGTTCCTCATGGCTTTGCCCAGCGGGTCAGCATGGAGGATGATTAGCCATGGGCCTGAGTGCAGTGTTTGAGATGGTCTGCACTTGGCTGTAATGGGGGATGGTCTGTATGTCGAGTTGCTCAATGAATTGGTCAATGAATAAAACCTGATTGTCATGCTAGCAGAATATGGCGGACTAACAGAGAGAGAAATAAAAGAGCAGAAAGCAGAAGCTGAGTGAGAGACACTGCAGCGCCCCATGACCAGCAGCATGTGAAGATGCGGTAAGCACTAGCACATGCAAGTATAGATTTATGGAAATGATTAATTTAAGCTATAAGAGCAGTTAGCAAAAGCCTGCACGCATACAGTTTATATGCAATATAAGTCTCTGTGTTTACTTGTTGGGTCTGAGCGGCTGTGGACTGGCAGTGACAAAATTTGTCCTGACTTGGCAAGCAGGAAAATTCTAGCAGCAGTAAAAGGCAATGAAAGCCTTAAACCTCCCTGATGGGTGTAGGGGTCATTGCTCAGTGGTCACAAGCACACAGCTGCTCTTGTGGAGGACCTGGCTTTGGGTCCCAGTACCCATTTGGCAGGTGAAAATCACCTGTAATTCCAGCTCTAGGGGACCCAACTTCTGGCCTCAGCAGGCGGGACATGAGCACACACACATTCTGGCAAATACTCACACTGCTAAAATAAAATAAATAAATCATGAAAACTTCCCAGAACACCTTTCCTGACAGGAGAAGAGAACGAACGGAATAGATCACAGAATTGTGTTATTTCTTCAGCCAAATACACAGGAGAGCCCAACATTTCCCTTGTATGAAGTTTAATGTAAACCATAATGAAAAACATACACTAATTCCTACTTTAGGGTACTCAGAGATCTAGCCTCTGGCCTTGCTTGCCCCAGCTCAGAAACACGAAGTCTACTCTGACCAGCAGAGTGCGAGACAAGCTAGATTTTTATGTGGTGATTTTTGCATGTCAACTGACTTGGTTAAGGAATTCTCAGGTGGCTCATAAAGAATTATTTATCCTTGATGCTTCAGTAGGCACCGAGCCTACATCTGAAAGGGAAACCTAGGTTGTTTGGGCTTTGTTTCAAGTAGTTAAGCTTCCTGAAGTGTGGTGGACTGAGTGGGGTAGATCTGCCCTCAATGTGCTCAGGCATCATCCATGCTTGGGCCCAGATGGAACAGAAAGGTTGTTGTTGAAGCCAGCAGGTACCGTCCTGCTGCCCTGGAGCCTGTAAGCTCTGTAGGATCCATAGAAATAGCAGCCTTTCTCTTTAGACTTTTTGATGTTCAGCCTCCAACTAAGAACTTCAGCACTAGTCATCTACTTCTGAGCCCATAGACTTAGAGTGAACCACACCACCAGCTTTCCTGGTCCCCTGGTCTTCACTCAGCTTACCCTGGAGCTGCTTGGCCTCCACATTCAGGCAATCTATTTTCTCTAGCAAATCCTTTTCATGAATCTCTCTGAATATCCTATCAGTCTCTCTGGAGAATTCCAAACCCCTGGTTTCAACCCCTGGTTGAAACTCATTCCTAAGATCTCAGTTCATGTTCAGAAGTCTGCAAAACATCTTCTGCTGTAAAAAATACCCACCTCAGTCTTCAATTCTAGGTGCTATGGAATTGAATTGCTCTTTTAGCAGATCCAAGTATCCTTTTTACAAAATGTACATCACTTTATGAGAAGATCCTCACCCCACACAATGAGCTTACTGGTCTACCAGTTTCTCAACTAAGCTTTCTTTTCCCATGTGCAAGTCAGTCATTTTGTGTTGCTTATAAGGAGAAATACACGAGCATTAATTACTTCCAACTTTACAACTTTGAAGATGAGCCCTTGAGCTGCATTCAATGGTAAGTTATTAATTTGTTTGGTTATTGTACTGGCTAGTTTTATGTCAACTTGACACACACTGTAGTCACCTGGAAGAAGGGAATCTTGATTGAGAAAATGCCTCCATAAGATCAGGCTGTTGGACAGTCTTAGAGCATTTTCTTAATTAGTGACTGATAAGGGAGGACCCAGGCATTGTGGGTGGTTCATTTTCTGGGCTAGTAGCCCTGGGTGCTATAAGAAAGCAGGCTGGCGAAATCATGGAGAGCAAGCCAGTAAGCAGCACTTCTCCACAACTTCTGCATCAGCTCCTGCCTCCAAGTTCTTGCCCTATTTGAGTTCCTGTCCTGATTTCCTTTAATAATGAACAATGGTGTGGAAGTGTAAACCAAATAAACCCTTTCCTCTCAAAGTTGCTTTGGGTCGTGGTGTTTCATCACAGCAATAGTAACCCTAATTAAGACAGTTGAAGATCTAGAAGGTGATCATTCTGGACTATTACTTTCCAATAGAAAGTTCTAAGAAGTTAAAATATTTTATATCAGAGGCAGGAGATGTAACTCAGTTGGGAAAATGCTTGCTATGTGAGCATAAGGACCTGAGTTTGAATTGCAACCACCCAATAAAAGCTGGACACTGTGGTACATATCTGTAACCTGGTGCTTGTGGTGGGATGGGACGGGACAGGCAAATCCCTGGAACTCACTGGCTAGCCCACCTAGTTGAACTAATAGTTCAGTGAGAGATCCTGTCTCACAAAACAAAGTGGAAATTGATTAAGGACAACATCTGATATCAACTCCAAACAGCCACACAGATGCACACACCCACATGAATATGTATATACAACATACAAACACACAAAAAGACAAATATTTATATATAATAGCCCACTCATTATCTGATTGATATTAAGCACTGGAAACATAGCTTATATAATGGAGAAACTACTTTTAAAATTGTATGAGATTAACAATATTGGGAAATTAATTCCCTGAAAATGAATGATCATTAAAATCTGAAATAACAACCATATAATAATAGCTGTCATTTTCATTATGAGATGACAAGTTAATTCAATTTCATTTAAGAGCTTCCATTTTCTTCAAAGAACAGATTACTATTTCATAATTGAAGAATCATTACTAAGGATGATGATACCAACATACAGTCTTTTTTTTGCAGATGAAAGGCCTCATAATAAAAGAGTGCAATGCTGGACCCAGACCTATGTTGGAACCATAACTTTGACTTCATTTCTAACCTGTCCAGAGTCCTAAGTCCCTTTAGATTAAGATGGTGACATTAGTAATGCCTGCTTTGTAAGTTATTCATCCATATACAATGCTTAGAACAGAGCCTTTCACAGTATAAATGCTCCACAAATGTTAGCTCTTATCCTCATTAAAGAGACATTTGACCTTGAGTTCAGAAGTACAGGCAGCTGAAAATCTGTACAAATGAGGCAACTTACATGCCCGATTTCTTTCCTTCAAAGGACTCAGGTCACTTTAGAAGCAGGTGATTTTTTTGTGGGGGTCTAAGAAGGTTTTATGTTTGTTAATGTCAAGTGAATTCTATCCAAAGGGTCTCTGTGAAGACTGTTAGTGGGACTCAAGAGGCTGTCAATGGAATTTCCCCACATCTGATTGAATACAACCACTGCAGCAAAAGCTTGCAAGAGGAAGCAAACACAGCACGTTACTCTCCTTTCCTTTAGGCTGAGAATGCCCTGCTTTAGCCTTAGTCAGTTTCCAGCACAATCTATAACATACAGAGACAGAAGGGAAATGTCCATGGGGCTTCAAGTTCTTTAAGAAATAATGCAGAAAATACTCATCATTTTAAATATTTTTCCTCCACATATGGTGGGAAATTGCTGGCAAACTATAATGTTGAAAATATATGAATATGCCATAATGAAATCCATTATTATGTATGCTTACAATTTTTAGCTGATTTTGCCATGATTTGAGCCTCATCAGTACTTTGCTATATTGTTCAAAATGCTCTCAAATAGCCACTATTGACTTTATCCCATATATTATAAAGTAACAGACTTTGGGAATATGATTTCTAAATGATTTTTTTCTTCCAGTTTTGTTCTCTTAGTTTATCCACCACAAAAACATTCCTGTGGAGAACTCTCTTTTTTTCCCAGGAAATCAACATAAGCAAATGTTACTAGAAACAGCAAGGGATTC
The DNA here is from genome assembly GCF_004664715.2 of Peromyscus leucopus. NCBI lineage: Eukaryota > Metazoa > Chordata > Mammalia > Rodentia > Cricetidae > Peromyscus > Peromyscus leucopus. The sequence continues at coordinate 60,238,259 of NC_051068.1, forward strand.
AAGGACAGGAATTGGATTGGTGGAGTCATTTTGTTAGGAAATTATTAAGTATAGTTTTCCCCAGTCTTTATCTCTTGAACAAAATTAGTTCTATTTGGTGGACCTTGAAGTGAAATTATCAACTAAGCACCTCAGCTTCTCCCACTTTGCTCCTGTTTTCCCCTCCCCACTTCTTTCTACCCAGGGAGCCCCTGGAGGAAACATTGATGGCAATGGGCACCAGGAAGCTCAGGTCCTGTTCCCTTCTCGTTTTGATGCCTTTGTCCCGTTTCTCTACCTGCCTGCTGGCTCCTCATCTTACACCTGGTGATTGGTAATGCAGTAATTTCTATGATTCTTTCCAAAGTGGACATACTGTGATTTTACTATTTCCAAAAGAACTCTTCATTAAATACGCGTTATCAGTTAATATGGGAATCCTTTTTATTTGTCCTTGAAATGTATTTTTGTTCTTGTAATTAAATCTATATGTTATATGATGGAGTTCAGCCTCTCTAACCTTTTCCTTTTCTGCGTCATCTCTCCCAAATCTCCAACCCCCTCTTGGAAAGTGGAGCAAAGTGCCCAAGAGCACATTTGATTATGTGTGGAAGCTAAATGCATAGGATGGATATGATAGGCAACACTGTAATACTAACAATTATTGCTTTTACAGTTGGGTTACCATAAAAAAATCTCTACATTGTTTAATTGTTTAAATATAATACGTGTAAGCTGGGAACAATTAGAGTTGAAAGATGCCTTTATAAACCTCCAAATATGGGCCTAAAGACGCTTTGGAAATGTCTGATCTCCTTAGATCAGCTTTAGACAAGTACAGTGACCACTCAAATCACAGCCCCTGCTTTTCTCTAGCCTATGAGTCTGGCAGCATCCATGTCCTGTGGCTTGTACCCATTTTCTGTGACTGGGCTCTCATCTGGCTTCTCCTGAGATACACCTCATCTTATACCCAGGTTTCTATGACTCAGTGTCCAGGTGTGCTCCTAAATTCTTTGCTGAGTGTGAGATCTTTGTCCACTTCAGTCATATAGCTTTCTGACAACTGAAGCCACTTTCTAGTAATTTGAATAATTATGCTGTTGTCTTACTATGGCAACCCTCTCAGCAAGATCTTGGTCCAAAGCTATTCCACGCCTGTGCCTCTGTGAAAAGAACATGCAGTTGCAAGTAGCTGCTGTTAGATGTCTGATCATGAGCTAGGACCCAGGGCATAATAAAAAAAAAAAATAAGGGTGCTGGAGATTATCTTAGGAAAGAACCATGTGCATGGCATGCACGGGTCTTGGATTCAATTCACAGTGCCAATAAAAACAGAGGTAGTGTTAAAAGCAAGGAACTGTGTGTTAAAACCAAGGTTTCCTGTCTGTAGCCTTAGGGTCATCAAAAGACCCTGATGAATTATAAATATACTGGGCATTTCAACCAAAGGTCTGTTCTGGTTTTTGAGATTTTTGTGTATGTTCATCTGTCTATTTAGTCTATTTCTTGGGAGTACAACACATACTGATTAATAAACACAATTCAGTGACAACAATTGAGGTTGGAGGTTTTCTGGCTTTCTTGGAGACAATTTCATTGTTAAAGGAGGGCTATCATTTCTATTTCTTTTAATCTGTCACCCTTTAAAGAAAATATTCATCCCAGTAGACTTGGGTTACACAATTAAAATGTTGTAAGTCATTTGATATATTGTTCCCAGATGGGAGATGTCAAAGCGTATACTCCAAAACTTCACAAACAAGAGGGTGAAAGAGCAGTGTTGTGCCAATTCTCTGGATGCATTTATGCGGCTCAACTGCTTGCACAGCGTTTCTGCATCTCGTTTATTTTTACATTATCCTAAAAAGGATTGATAAATGAATTATCATGCCTCACTTTAGACCAGATACAGCCTGCTAGGAAAGGTGAAGTGAGTGACTTCCTGGAGGAACCAGTCGGTCAGTTGGTGACAATCCCATGTAGGGACAAATGGGAGTGGGATGGGTGTGTGTGAGCATCTTCCCAGATCTTTCTCTGGATCCTTCTCATTCTTTCTTCTGTCCATTTCAGGGGCTGATTGGTCTAGCCAGTCCTTTGATTCCTGATCCTATCACACGGACATCCATCTGACAAGAGTGGCTAGACCCAGGGGAGGGCTTCCACAGACTTAGATCCTCTACGTGATATAACTAATGTCAGTATTGAGTTACTGTAGGAGTCTGGGAACTGGGACCTCACATACCTTCCCATGCAGCAAAACGCAGCCAGATACCTCTGCCTAGGTATCAAGAAGACTCAAAAAGGCCCTGGTGGAGTTGTCTTAGGTGAGCATGGTTACTCTCCCTTGGACCTGCCATTAACATAGGAATATTGATCCAGGGCTGAGGACTCCCTGTTGAACTAATTTCACATAGTCCCTTTGTTTCTGGAGACCACAGGAAGGAGCAGGTGAGAGAGAAAAAAAAAAAAAAACACATAGAAGCCAGGTGGTGGTAGCCATGCCTTTAATCCCAGCATTCTGGAGGCAAAGCCAGGCAGGTCTCTATGAGTTCGAGGCCAGCCTGGTCTACAGAATGAGATCCAGGACAGGCACCAAAACTACACAGAGGAACCCTGTCTCAGAAAACCAAAAAAAAAAAAAAAAAAACACCCAAGCAAACAAACAAACAAAAAAAAACAACAACAAAAAAAAAACACATAGAAATGATCTAGCTATGACCATAGGACACAGCATCCAGAAAATTAAAGGTTTAGATTTTTCATAGGTAATAACAAAATTAAAGAAAGTATAGTTGAATAATTATGGATATAATAAACAGAAGTTGTGACAAATGGTTTCTATGCTGATTGATTAGTTGAGTTCAGAGACTCGGGAGTAAACAATAAACAAATTGCTTATGGACAGGGTGTATCTTAAAAAAAAAAACAGAATTTCTCTGTGTAACATTTGTGGCTGTCTTGGAGCTTGCTTTGTAGACCAGGGTAGCCTTGGACTCACAAAGATCTGCCTCCTGAGTGCTGGGATTGAAGGCATGCACCACCACACCCGACTGATTGGGTGTTTCTTGATGTCTGATGGAATGGTGTCATTGCTCACAATGTACGATGAATGCCTGTGTGTCTATTCTATTCACACCATTTCCTTCATCTTTGCTTTTAGCTGTTCGTCAAGATAGAAAGTAGACACTGAACATAGGACTCTGGGTAATTAATGATGGTAGAAAGATGAGCTGCTAGGCAAGTCTTGGCTGCTGTCTTTCTGCTCCTAGACCCACTGCCAATAACAACCAGGCACTGCACAATGGTGTTTCAGTTAATAATGGTTTCTGCAAATGGAAGACAGTAATATATCTGAAAAAAATCCTATGGCCTAGTGGTGATATGGTCACACTAGCACTATAGCAGCTCACTACTCTCATATTTGTGGAAGGGCTGGTATGAACAATCTACCTCTACCACCTTGCCATTCATATAAGGTCATATTGAAGCTCATTAATTATATGTAGTACATACCTGATAATGGTAATAAAGGACCAAATTGTTGACTCATGTATTATTTATACTGTACTTTTAATCATCATTTTAGAAAGTATTTGTGTGTGTGTGTGTGTGTGCATGTGCATGTGCATGTGTGTGTGTATGTGTGTGTGCATGGACACATGCAATGATCTTTGAAAGGAAAAGAAACAAAACCTCAGGAATTAGTACACTCTGAAGTATTTACCAAATCCTTCATATCAACCATTCCTATGCCCGTGGCTCCTTTTAGAAGTCAGTAAATGCCCTAGAAATGTGTAGTGAGTTGTATGTCTGTCACACCAGCAGCAGCCACGTGGAGTATTGACTCAGACCATCTAGGTTTATGGAAGTGTATCCTATCATGTCCCCACAATGACAAGATTGCTGAATGATACATTTTTCATGACATGTCCCCAACATGACAGCATTTCCTTTGCCTGCTTCCCAGGACCAAGTCAGAGACGGAACCCCATGTGGTTCTGAATCCCATGCAGTCCTGAATCTCATGTGGAAACCAGCTGGGGGGTCCCTGACATCCTGTGCAGAGAAATAAACCACAAATCAACAGCAGGAGATCTGCATTCAAGGAAAAGGATTCTTAGAATAGTTCCCAGTTCCACTGTGGAACCGAGTACGTCAAAACCAGATGATTTTATTCGTGCTGGTCTCTGAAGGAAAGAGAAGGAAAAAGCACATGAATCAGCACATTCTGAGGGTTTACCAAATCCTTGTTATCAACCACACATATGTCCATGGCTCCTTTTAAAGGGTCTGGTACTCACTCCAATACACAACAAGGGCAACTTCAACACTGACCAGCTTCATCCTTTAACTCACCCACTACTAAATGATGCTACAACTGTCATTCCAAACTAAGGAGTTTCTTAGATACCAGGAAAATATGTGGAAAATCATGCTGTTGGCTTCAGCAGCACTCAGATGTGCAGTGTCCGCTTGACGGTGTGAGACCCTGGAGTGATTTTTTTTTCCCTCTACTCTATTCTTAGCACTGTAACTGTTACTCTAGGCATGCATCCCTCATGGCTTCTAGCAAAATCTTTGGAGGAGAATTTTCTATGGACATTTTAACTCTCATGGTGGCCCTTCCAAAACCCACATAAACCCACTGGCAAATGGCTATGGAAAGAATTGACCTTCAAATGGCCAAAAGCCTACGAGTTGCAGACATGTTAACACTGTAGGCCATTGGTTGCAAAGCCTGGGTCCATGTCAGTGCCACAGAATGGAATACTGGATTCCTCCACACCTCTCTCTCCAGATGTGTATTAACACATAGGTTCCTTGGGGTAAAGCTATACACTGATGGAAGGGCTGCCTGAATGTGACATAAGGACAGTAATACAGAGGCTGGGGTATTTTAAAAACTGATGCCAGTGTGGGATTGTGTTTTCATTGTAGTCTCTTTTAGAGGATGTTTATACTTATAGATTTATTTATTTTAATTGACAGATGAAACAGTACACATTTGTTGTGTGCATACTTTGAAATGTGTGTACATATGAAAGTCTAGATCAAGCTAAGCAATGTGTACTTTATCCCACACATTTATTTTCTTATGGTGGGAATTCTTAAAAATCTAGTTTTATCGAGTGTTTAATAGGCTATGTTGTTATTAACTATAGTTGCTAGGGTCTTTTGAGTTTATTCTTCCTGATTAACTGAAATTTTCTACTCATTCACCAACATCTCCCCAAAGACCCACACACCCTCAAGCCCCAGCTAGCCCTGGCAATCATCATTGTTGTCTCTGCATCCATGTGTTCAACTTTTTAAAATCCCACATGTAGCCATGTCACGTGTCTTTCTGCACCTTGCTCAGTTCACTTAATATGTCCTTCAAGTCTATCCATGTCATAATAAATGATTAGATTTCCTTTCATTTTAAAGGCTGAACAATGTCATTTGAGAAATCCTAATTCATAAAAATGATATGTTGATCAGTGTAATCAAGCTGAAGACCCAGACCTTAATCCACACATGAATTTTTATAAAGCAGTCATATATACACACTGGAAAAAAAAGATAGCATCTCTTCAAGAGATGATGCCAGTCCAGCATTTATCAACCTGTGATTCATTACCCCCTTGGGGGGTCTCATATCAAATATCCTGCATAACAGATATTTAAAAATCATAAACAGTAGCAAAATTACAGTTGTGAAGTAAAAATGAAGTAATTTTATGGTTGGAGTTCACTACAACTTGAGGAACTGTATTAAAGAGTCATAGCATTAGTAAGGTTGAGAACCACTGTGGTAGTCAAATTGGATGCAAATAGATCCACACCTATCACCTTGAACAAAACTTAACTCCAAATGGATCAATTGCCTCAACATAAGGCCATACACACTGAATCTGATAGAAGAGAAACTGGGGAATAGTCTTGAACTCATTGGCACAGGAAAAGTCTTCCTTAACAGAACACTGATAGGATAGACACTAAGAACATCAACTAATAAATGGGACCTCATAAAACTGGAAAGTTTCTGTATGATAAAACAAATGGCAACTCACGCAGGTGAGGATGTGGAGTAAGGGGGAACATTCCTCCATTGTTGATAGAGTGTAAACTTGTACAGCCACTATAGAAATCTATGTAGTAGTTCCTCAGGAAGCTGAGAATAGATCTATCTCACGATCCAGCTACACCACTATTGGGCATATACCAGCACTTACCGAACGGATGCTTCATCCTACCACAAAGACACCTGCTTAATCATGTTCATTGCTGCTCTAAAAATTGGAAACAGAGTAGATGTCTAACAATGGATGAGTAGATAAAGAAAATATGGCACATCTATACAATGGAATATTACTCCTCTATCAAAAAATGAAATTCACAGGTAAACAGATGGAACTAAAAATAATCATCATGAGTGAGGTAACCTAGAACCAAAAATACAAAGATGTATTTGCTTATTTGTGGTTGTTAGCTCTTTAAGTCTTTTATAAGCAGGCTACAATTCACACAGCCAAGGAGGTCAGGTACAGAGTAAGTGACTGGGAGGGGGACCAGATTACCCTAAGAAGGGGTAATAGAATAGATAGTTATAAATGGATGGGATGGGAAGTAATGGTAGGATTAAATGGAGAGGGGCAGGGAAAATGGAGCAACTGGGGATACAGTGAGAAACAGCCCAAATAAAGGCCATTTGAGGGGTAGTACTGACAGAATGGAAGCTTTCTAAAATATATTACATATACAAAAGTGATCTAAATCAGCAAATAACAGGGGAGGCAGAACACCAACTGGACATCTCTCGTCACTGAATGGCTAATGGGGTCCTAGACACTCCAGGCTATTGCTGAGGATACAGGTTACTACTCTCCACAAACTGATGGCAAGGGCCCATTGCTGAATGTAAAAATCTTGATAGCTCATTGAACATGGAGAAGTTGAGCTGGTGCCTACATAGAGCCTTCATTCCTATTGACTGGTGTTCATGGTACTAGAAGGTGCTCCGCACTCTATGAAAGGAGAAAGGTAAATACCAACCTAGCTACAAACCCTTTGATCTATAATGGTGACTGGCCTGCATGTAATATGTGCTAGTGCAACAGTGGCACAAAGCTTATAGAACTAACCAACCACTGTTTGCATTAATTTAAGTCCCATTCCATGAGATGGAACCCAAACCTGACACTGCTCCTTTGCCACGAACCTGAGACAAGATAGGAAAGGGATCTAGGGGCAAACCAAATACTGTTTTTCTACTAGGAGAACATAGTGAAAAAAAAAATGACCCCTAAGGACATGACATTCTGCCATACTCATAGATCAGTGTCTTGCTCAGTCATCACCAGAATCTTTCTCCTGCAGCAGATGAGAACAAATAGAGACCCGAAGCTGGACAATGTGAAGACAGTGAGAGACCTTGGAACACTCAGTCCTAAATGGGCTATCACCATCAAATGCCTCCCCTCAGAGCTCCAGGGGCTTACAATCTTTCTAAGAAATGATATTACAATCTTTCTGCTTCAGGCCTCAGAAAAGGAGGAAAGAAGATCATAAGAGCCAGAGGTGATGGAAAACACCAAGGAAACAAGACCCTTCTAAACACAGAAGGACCAATGTACGTATGAACTCACAGAGACTCTGACAGCATGCACATGGCCAACACAGGTCTGGGCCTGATGGTGTCCCAGTGCTGAGAGGAGAAGTGGATACAAGGTTACATCCCTAACCCAGAGGCTGTCTCCAATTGATAAATGCTAGCAAATGAAAATTTACTTTTCTCCAATGGAGTCTCACTGAATATACTAATCACTCTTAAGGCCAAGTGCGATGCTCAGCAGTAGATGGCCAACACAAATGAACTTAGCGCTGGTTTTGGAGGTTCTTTGTCTTATAGTGGTTTATCAGGGCTTTTTCGTTTTTTAACTCTCAGTTCCTTTGCATATAAATTATAGTTTTCAGTTTTCCATTTTTGATGGGATTTATGCACATGCACAAATGTGTGTGTCTCTGTATCTTATATATTTCTTGAGCTTTTTCTTTAGCTCTTTTTCTTCTGTTTGTTTTTTTTTTTTTTGTCCTATTCTGGTTTGTTTTATTTTATTTTATTTATTGCTATTTTTGTTGTTGTTATTTGTAGTTGAAAGTTTTTCTATGTCCTACCCGGTTCCCATGGCACTGCAGTCCCAAATAAACATACAGAGGCTTATATTAATTATGAACTGTATAGCCTAATGGCTCAGGCTTCTCGCTAGCTACTTCTTAGATCTTAAATTAACCCATTACTATAAATCTATACTTTGCCACATGGCTTGTGGCTTACCAGTACTTTTACATCTTGTTTCTTCTGGAGGCAGCTAACAGCGTCTCCCAGCTCTGCCTTTTCTCCTTCCTTCCTCTCTAGTTGGAATGTCCTGCCTAACCTTACTCTGCCTCACCATGGACCAAACAGCTTTATTTATCAACCAATTAGAGCAACACACATCCACAGCATACAGAATGATATTCCATAGCAGTTATTATTATTATTATTATTATTATTATTATTATTATTATTATTTAGATGCCTGTTTGTATCCTAATGAGAGAGATAAAGAAAGAATATGGATTTAAAGGGCAGGGAAGTAGGGAGGATCTGGGAGGAGATGGGGGAGGAAAACCCATAATCAGAATATATTGTATTAAAAATATCTATTTTCAATAAAAAATGGAAAAATGTCAGTTAAAATCCCAGTGATATGTTATGTCATAGTTGCCAGAATGACTGTAAATGAAAGGACAAAAGGTAAAGCTGGAGAGTGTGTGGAGAAAACAGGACATTTGCACACTATTGGTGAGAATATAAATTAATATAGCCTTCTGGAAAACCACATGGAGATTCCTGGAAAAGGCAAGATACAGCATTGGCATGTTATTAGCAATCACATGACTGGACATATCTCAAAGGAATGTGTTGAGATCTGCTCTCCATTACTCATTATAGCATTAAATGGTCAAGAGTTAACTAAAGGTCACAGTGTATCTGTGATTAAATACCATTCAGCCTTAAAATGACCAGCTTCTTAGCTGATTGCTGCCTGTGGGTTGGGAGTAGGCCTCACATTTGTATTCCTACATGGCAGCTTTATGAAAATGAAGAGCAAATGATATTACTATAGTAGTGGATTTCATACGCAAAGTGTTTCGGTAACACTCTGGCTGGACCAGAGTGTTAATGCACTTAACTTATTGAATTTTATACTTCACAATGGTTTAAAATATAAGCATCATTGTGTATATCTTGTGACAGCTTTGAAAACCTGTACACATAGAAAGCGATCATCTCAGACAAAGCAGAGTGAAGTTTTTGATATCAAAGCTGGAGAACACAGAGGACTTTTCTTCCAGAGTTGCAAGAAACAAAGGTGCTCACCTTGAAACCTCAGAACATGGAGTGCTTACACTGGTAGAGACCACAAGCCGCTAAAATATAAATGATGCTGTATCTTTCTTTGACACTGTCATGATGAGGCTGGCTCGTAAAAACAGTGTCAGGTTCAGGGCCATCCTTGGAGAAGAAATGCTTGTATTTTCTATGATTTCAAAAATAAAGAGATTTAAGATAAAGATAGATTAAAAATAAATAAATATGAGATGATTCCCTCTGCACACCCATCACTATGACAATCTCTAGTCCCTACTTGTCTCTAATTTATTCCTATTATGTTCATAAGGTAACCAACAAATGTTAAACCAATGTTACATTCCCCCCAAAATTAAACTGTTTGATATGTTGGATTATCATTTTCTGTATATAATGACTCTAAATGTGCTAAAATTTTCTTTTAGAATTTGAGATATTAGTTTTCTTTGAATGTCTCTGACTGGGTTTAGCATTACAGTACTAAGTTATTATATGTTTCCAACTTTTCCCCCCATATCGTGAAGAGTTGACGTAGCTCTGCCATTGTTTATGCCTCTAGTACCTTATAACATTTACCCATTTAAAAATGTGGGCATGTAATGTTCTTTATAGAAAGCTTGAGAACAGTGTATTTAATTCCTTTAATTATATTAAACTTTAATTATATATTGATAAACATGTTGAATTCCTGAAAACACTTCATCAGTTCATCTCTTTCAAGAAACATGTTTAAGTTGGCAAAGTTTTTGGCTTAAATGTGTTATTTGCTTACTATCTTCTTCAATGTCTGTAGGACATATGATAATCCCCTCCCAGTGTGGATAGAACCTCAGTACTGCTGTTAAGATGTTGAATCAAATAATTCTTTGTTTTGGAATATGTTCTCTGCATTGTAGTATATTTAATATCATCATTAGTCTATAGTCATTTTATGTCTATAAGGATGGCTCTAAACATTGCTAAATATTCTCTGGAGTAGTTGATACTAACATTGATTAAGAATAGTTTACCTAAAGGATTCTATACTTCTATTTTATTGATTTATATATTTTATCTGATTTTTACATATCCACGCTTTCTGATTTTATGTATATCTTTATGTATCCTTTTCTTTTACATATTCATGGTTTAATTATCCTACCTTCATTGACTTAGGATCTTTCTTTTACTAATAGAGTATTCATAATTGCATCTTTCACTCTTGATACTACATCATAGATTTTGCACGTTCTATTTTCATTCATCGTGTTCAAATTAATTTATAATATTTTCCTTTTGACTGATGCTTTGACTCATAGGTTATTTGAGAGCAATTTCCATAATTACTGAATATTTGTCAGATGTAGTCTTGGTAATGGCTTCTGATATAAACTTATACTGGTATACATTTGATGATTTAAATTTTTCGTGATTATTAATACATTTGGTTTTTTAAGATACCAATTGCAATAGCCTGTAATGTTTTAGGAGTCTCATTAACAACTATGACCAAAGAAAAAGGGCTTCTCATGACGGATGTTGCCATTTTTGTTAGATGATTTTTTGCTCTGGGAAGGAGCATTGTCAGCATAGATGGGGAAACTTCATCATATATATATATATATATATATATATATATATATATATATATCCCAACTTGTGTGTATTTTAGGTATATAATTAATAGTGTGATTCTCAATGACATTTTAGAATCCTGTATTTATCTCCCTTTCTATTACTTTTAAACTCTTTGTTATTTGTGCTTTTATATTTTAAGTGAGTTTCTTGTACACAGCATATAGTTGGGTTCTGCAAATTTGTTTTGTTTGAAACAGAATCTATATATTTATGCTTTGCAATTGTTGTTTTGAGGGGATATTGACTCATACAATGAATCTGTACTTCGTGTTATGTTGTACAGTAGAAATGTATATATTTATTTATTTTACTCTTTGCTGAGACATTTGTCATCTAAGCCATGGATATGTAGCTCAGGGCTCAGGCATATATTTGATTAGAATTTATGTGCTAGAATTCTCCTTTATGGATTTCTGTGATATTTATTTCCTCTTGACTTTTTATCTCCCATATTTCTATAAGTTTGTCTATAAATTTAGATTTTTTTTAAAATTCAGTTACTGCAGCACTTTAATTTTCATTGCAAATTGCATGTTGCTGGAACATTCTGTACTCACTGAACAGTTAAAAAACAAAATTCATCATCTCTTAAATAATTGAGTAAAAGAAAAAACATTACAGTAATTAAATGGATGAATACATTTAAAATATGCATGCAAACATTCCAAATGTTAGTGTAAGTAACAACCCACTATGGTCAGGAGGTAAAACACTATAATGAAAACTGGGTCCTAAGCCTTGGACTTTCTCACCCTGTTAGTCTGACAGACGTGATAGTCTGGTGGCTCCACCATGTACCAGGTTTGACTGACAAGATGCAGAAAGAGATCATGGCCCTAACATTGAATACAGTGAAGATCAAGAGATCATTTCTCCCTTTGAGCTCAAGTACTCAGTTTGGATTGGTGAGCCCATAATGGCATAACTGTCCACCTTCCAGTAGATACACATCAGCAAGCAGGAGTATGGCTAATCAGGCTCCTTGTCTACCACAAATGCTCCTAGATCAGTGATTCTCAACCTTCCTAATACTGCAACCCTTTAATACAGTAGTTCCTCATGTTGTGGTGACCCCCAACCATAAAATTGTTTTTGTTGATACTTTATAACTGTAATTTTGCTACTGTTGTGAGTTGTAATATAAATATCTGTGTTTTCCAATGGTCTAAGGCAACCCCTGTGAAAGGATTTTTGATTTTCAAAGGAGTCGCTACCCATGGGTTGAGTACCACTATTCTAGATAGACAGAAAAGGTTTTAAGCATGTGTTGCTTAAGTTAGACTTCCTATTCTTTAAGGCAATAAAATGGTGGATTGTCTAGATCAAGTTTAGCTATCATCTAGGAAGAACAAGAGTCCATTTTCAGGCATTAAAAAGAAAGAAAAACTTTGTGACATTACTTCTAAGTTTAAGCTGTAATGCACTTTCTCCCTGTCTGATCTCATGTGCATGTTCAGAATTGCCTGTTTCCTTTCTTAATTTGTTCATCCTTTGCTTCTTGCTTCTTTTCTTCCATCACCAGACATTACTACATAGCTCAAGTTGACCTGAAACTCACAGTCTTCCTGTTTCAACCCCTTGAATTGCTGAATATAATCCATAATAACTATATAATCATAATCCACAATACCTAACTTCCTAATTTTTTATTTGAAAGACATTTGGTAAAATAGAAGATTTTACCCATGTACCATTATCATTAGCTAGAATCCCATTTCTCTGACTTAGATTCTTTTAATAGCAACATGCATTACCTTGCACTCATCCATCTAATAAGTTTTTTATTATTCTTATTCTTGCAGGTGAATAAGATCTTTCAGAAATCGGTTTCAGTTTACTTATGTCATGTGACTTAGTATTGTGATCAAATATGAATACTCTATTGTACTGTCTCTTCTCACTCCTTACTAATCTACAAGTCCTTTCAAACCTCTCTTATTTGCCAGTTTCTTTTAGAGAAGAGCTTCATTATTTATTTCTTATGCTTAAGCATCTCATCAGGATACTCTTGCTATAGCATTACTCAAATTGGAAAATAGCTTATGTGGAAATTTGTCAAAGTTATTTGGTTTCATACTTCAGTTACTTTGAGTTCCGTTTGATTTTGGTGATTTATTTGACAACTAACATTTATTGTGTATTCAGTAGATGCCAGAAAGTATTCTCAGTATATGGCCTTATTTAGTTATCCAACAATCTTATGTCATCGTCATTTCTGTTAACTGACCCTAATTTGTTTAGGAACATCATGAGTATCAACCACCATTTTTCTAATGCTCCTAATTTTATTTTTTCCAACTTGTAAAAACCATGCATAATCTTTCTCAATAAGTCTTCAAAATGTAATACTAATGGACCCATTACATAAACTGGCTCAGTAAGAGTAAAACAAGTTCTCTTTTGGAAAAGAGGATCTTAAAAGGCTGGAGGCATGGGAGGTTGTTTCCCAGAAAGGTAGAAGGGCTGAAACTGCAAGCAGAGATAGATTAGCATATTGTAGGATAATAAATAATACTGTATTACTCACAGATCCTCAAGGTTTGTGTTGTTTGAACAAAGCAGGCAGGTTTCATATGTTTTTTCAAGTGTTTCTGGCTCAGTTATAGTTTCTCCATATATCTCATCTCTTTCTTTCTTTTCCTATTTTGAATTTTATTTTTCTTGTTTCTATCATTCAGTTTGAAGCATCCCCTTGGATTTCATTTGCTCCTAAAATGTCTTTGAAAGAAAAGCTTGCTTTATTCCCTCCCTCTGCCATTGTCTTTTCATAAAATGACTTTATTTTTCCATTCTTCTCTTTCCATTTGCTTAGCCAGTACTGATTTGTTCTCATTGATTCTGTTTTTAATTACAAACTTCCTCTCATGGTGCTTTTTTCTCTGCTTTCATGGTTTCCCTCTGTCTCTTCCTAAGTTATTTTTTTCTTTCTATAATTGACTGGCAGTTGATTTAACAGCTCAAATATTTATGATTTCTCCCATAGGGCATCCCCCTTTCCTCCTTCCTGAAGCTCTTCCCCCAGTGCTCAATTTGGCATCATGCTAAGTCAAAAGCAAAAAGATCCCACCGCCTTTCCATGACATCATTTCCTGCTTTTAAAATGAAATCATCAATTTGACTTTTAGACTATAACTCCCTCTTTACTTGAGATTAAAAAAATGACAACTATAGACAGAAATTGCCTGAATAAATCACAGCAGTTGAATACCTGGAACAAAAATATCTCAGGCTGTTAGAATTGTTTCGGTGAGAGCTTTTACTGATGTAAGCCAGGCATCTGTGTGTTCAGAGGTGCCAGGAAAATGATCCTGTCACTTATTGGTGTGAGAGATGAGCAAGTTCCTTTGTTTCTTCACTGTAAATTATTAAAGACATAGGTCAGTATTGAGAAATATGGTTAAAATATTTTCTAGGGTCTCACTGCCCTCCTTTGAAGACATTTTTTTCAGAATAACTTGGTTCATATTTTCCAATGATTTTGAAATTATTTAAACAGATAGTTTTAACATTTATGAGCAAAAAACTGCTGGCAAATTTTACTCAATTTGTAGTTAATTTACTCAGGCATATAAGTAACACCAGGCACCCAACTGTGTCAGTCAGCTTCCCATCACTGTGACAAAACACCTGAGAAACATGGTTTATAAGAATGAAACATGGTTTATTTGGGGTCATGGTTGTAGAGATTCTATGCATGTACAGTTGACCTTGTTGCTGTTGACTCATGGTAGCATATGTATCATGGAAAGAGAGAGTGGCAAAAAAAAGGCTGCTTTTGTAGTATAGCCAGGGAGAGAGAGAGGAAGGCTGAGGTTCCATTATCCCTTGGGGGTATGCCCCAATCACATGACTCCCCCAGCAAGGTTTCACATCTTAAAGGTTCCCACCATATCCCTAAGTACCAGGGGGCAGTGACCAAGTCTTTCACACATAGACCTTGAAGGGGCATTTCAGACATCATGGACCTCATTACAACAACCTTAGACCCAAGCCTTAACTCTGTGTCTGCTGACCTCTGAGCACTCTCCACGTCCATGTCCATGCTGCTGTGCTAACTCCTCCTTTTCATATCATTCAGAGTTTCTATTTTCTCTCCTTCTATGACTTTGGAATATTTTACAAGTTTCACAGGATGATGTGAGATAAGTGAGGAAGAAAGTGGTCACTATTTCCATGTGCTCACATGAAGTTCACCATGCCTAAAACTCATAACACAGCATCATAGAGAGTTATCATCTCTGAAGGATTCATAAACTCTTGGCACGAGGAAGGTATGGTCAATGAAGGTGAAAATGATGGCGGTTGCTACTCTAGTGCAACATTTAGTGGAAAAGACTAAGAAACCCACACAGAAAGAAGGATGAGAAATGGGCCATATTTTCACTTCCGTGACCTTGTACTACCAGTGGCAGGAATGACCCTCCTTATGTTTTGGAGCACTTAGGAGTCAAACTGCTTCACATTGCTTCTGTGTAAAGGGAAAAATCTGAACATTCTCCAACAGGCTCTTTTCCTATGTGAACATCTAGCAGCTCTTCCAACATGCTCTTTGGGTGCTCACTCTTCTGTCAGCATTCTTAGTAACTTTCTAAAAGCCTTGTTGGAACCGAAACGCGGTGTTTTCATAAAATATTTACAGTCTATTTCCCATTTACTTGTGCAGCTATTCTGTTCTTGCCCCAGGTCACACAGCATGGCATAGCACATCTTCCTACATGCCTTCCACCTGCAAAACTGTAAAACTTCCTCAGTAATAACTGTAGAAGCAGACAGTTGTCCTGTTGGGCTTTGAGAGGGTGCATGTGAGAACAAAGGAGATTTGGATGTGGCTGGCCAAGGAGAAGCAAGCAATCCAGTAGATATTCTCTCTGGCCATTGAATCCCCTGAAAAATTGAATAGCTCTATTGCACTGATTGACAGGAGGGGCCAGATGGATGGCAGAGAGTCTGAGGTCTGTGGTCAAAATTCTTGGTCCACCCGAAGTTGATGAAAACTGCCATTGAAATATGTAGTTCTAAAGGTATCTGGAAAAACAAATCTGATGGAAAAGTGCATCTGATCCTGTTTTTCTGCCGTCCATAACTTTTCAGACTTGATCTCAGAATACAAAGATGCCAGATGAAGTTCATCACCCAAAGTGAAGCACTCAGTGTTTTCCCCTATCCTAAATACCCCAAAATGGCTAAGTGAATTGTGTTTTCCATAGCCCATCATTATCCTGCTGATGCTGTTCCAAAAAGTCCCACAAATGAAGAAAAAATCTATTATGAATGCTATTGCAAGTAAACTGGGCTTTAAACAATGAAGACATTTTATTCATATAAATTAAAGCAGAATGGCAGTGGGCTGCTTTTAATTCACATCGTCCATGAAATCACAGGATTGCGTTCATCTTCGATTTTTCACGCTCGTTGTCCCCATTTTAAAATGGTCAGCTTCAATTGCCTGTTATTGGCTCAAGTTGTTCAATTTGTGACCAACAATTAAACAAGTGAACTGAAATGCCATGATTTAGCATGTGGTCTGAAATATCATCTAGAAGAGCCAGCTGCCTTTACAGATATCTAGAGTACCCCCAACACCTCAGGTGGGGCCTTCTTTGATAATAAACAATGCTGTGCTTAGCATTTAGGAGTATGAGAAATGCTAAGATTGAAAGAATCCTCATAAAACAGAAGCCAGCACCACAAAGTCACTGAAATTATGGCGTGCGTGTTTATTTGTTATTTTCAGATTCAGCTTGACAGTCAGAGGAAGATAACTAATTGATTAGCACATTCTGAAAGGTATTTTGGAACCTGATATTGATCAGTCCTAAAATTTCTCCTAAACTCCACACATTTGAAATGTGTGGAAAAGTGTGTGGGAGGTATTTTACACTGAGAGTTGAAACCTTTTGTTTTGAACCGCTAAGCTCTTCAAGTCAAACTGAGACCTTACGTAAAATCTCAGCGGTGCAATGAACTCAATTTAAAAGTGTTCTGTTCTGAACACCCAAGAACAGGGGGCTACACAGGAAATGCTGTATATCGACTTTTATGTCACTAAAGTCAGGATTATGTAGATTCGCTTTCTGGCTGTCCCTTCAATTTTACATGTCAGCAACATTATTGACAGTTACCTATAGTTGACTTCAAGCAGAATTTACTCCTGATTATCTTTTGTAGAAAACAAAAGACAATTACCAAAGCACAAGACTCTATTAGTGATAATTTAATTTACAGAATATTTCCTAAAGAAAGCCAATTTACTTTACAGAGAATATGCAAAGTAGTGTTGAATGTACACATAAGAGGAAATAAATAAAGAATATCAGTACTCAGTAGAGTTGTGCAAAGAACCCCATGGACCTTTACATTGAGGGGACTTGCCAGTCTCCAAAAGGAAAGGCAACTTGAAAGAATATTCACCCTTTCAGCCTTATTTCAAAAATATTTAAGTGGTTCTTTAAGTCGGATATTTTATTCTTAATAGCCCAAGACATTTTCAACAAGGAAATGATTTTCAGTTTTCTATTGAATAGGAATCATAGGAGTGGCGTTTAAATTATGTAAAATTCTGGATTAGTAGAATGCAAATTAAAGGGGAATTGTAGTAAAATAGAAACAGACTGTACAAACTTAGTTTTAGAGATGCTTCCAAACTTCAGTTGCAAAGCAGGATCTGGAACAAGTTCTCATTACTGAATGGCTGTGTGGGCACTGGCTGTCTGCTCGGTCTGGAAGGGTCCAAACATCTAATGGCCAGGAGGCCGTTTCTCACAGTATACCATGTTTTAAATGCCCTAGCAGTTGTGCTGGGTTAGGTTTTTTTTTTTTTTTCAACTTGGCACAAGCTAGGGTCGTCCAGGAAGAGAAAATCTAGCTAGATTGAGGAAATGCCTTCATCAGATTGACTTGTAGGCAAGACTTTGGGGGCATTTTATTGATTAATGATTGATATGGGAAGGTCTAATCCACTGTGGGTAGTGCTAACCCTGAGCAGGTGAGCCTGGGTGGTGTACAAAAGCAAGCTGAGTGAGCCACTGAAAGTAAGCCAGTAAGCCATGTTGCTCTGTGGTCTCTGCTTCAGTTCCTGCCCTGACTTCCCTTCGTGATGGATTGTGATGTTCCTCTGCAGTCTGCTTCAGTTCCTGCCTTGGAGATCCTGCCCTGATTTCCCTCCGTGATGGGTTGTGACTGGCATGTGTAAGCCCAATAAATCCTTTCCTCCCAGGTTGCTTTTGGTTGTGGCGTTTATGATACCAACAGCAAACAAACCAGGATAGCAATAATTTCCCAAGATTCAGTTGAAGAGGTAGATGAATATCAACCACAGGGTGAAAGTGAGCAGCTAAGTTTTCAATATAGAAGAAAGAGAAGGTTGGTCACTCCACACATGATCATGCATATGAGACTGTGTGTGTGATTGGTGCTTTGTGTATCCCTGGTGGATCTGAAGCTAACTGCATCCGGAATCACAGATGTCACAGAAGGAGCCATTCTGAGTAAGCAGACTCAGAGAAGGGACACATGTGATCCCCATTCATCATCATTTTGGTCCTTTGGATCCTCCCTGTGTGAATAACAGAAGCTTCTATCGTGTATTTATTTCAGAGGAAAGCAACACTCTTGATTTTAGGTCTAGTTCTACACTGAGAGCTAGGGCAGGACTCTTGCAAAGAGAGACCAAATCCTCTGATTAGTAGTAACAAAACTCTGCAGTCAATATAGTTGAGAAGTAGCAACAAAACAAAAATACCTGGGTGTGGAAAGATTCTTCTGAATTAAGCATTCACCCAGAAAATATGTTTGTTTGGTTTTTTTTTTTCTTCAGGCAGAAGGTTCTCCAAAAATATAGCAGAAACTCAGACTGTCCTCCAAACTCAGTGACCCTGCCAGTCTGCTAATTCAGTGGTTCTCAGGTGTGCTTGAGGGATCCACACAGTTTCTGGGAGTCTGTAGTCATCAGCACTTTCATAATGATACTGATTTTTTTAAAATTTGCTTTCTTATGTTCTTACAAATGCATCATGGCACCTCCTACAAACTCAACACATTCTGTAACAAAAGTAAACACAAAATCTGGAGTCTGGCTGACTCATCAAATCACTCACCAAACAAATGCTTCAATACAAAACAATGCTATTCTTCGAACAAAATTGTCTCTTTTATTCCTTAATTTTTATTTTTTATTTTTATGAGTATGGGCATCTTCTCTGTGTGTATGTCTATTTACTGTGTGTGTGCCTAGTGCCTGAGGAAGAAGGAAGAGGGTATTAGATCCCCTGGGACTGGAGTTACAGCCCCTTGTTGTTCATCACATGTGTACTGGAAATCAAATCTGAGTCCTTTGGAAGAGTAACCATGCTTCTTAACCCTTGAGTCATCTTCTTCTTCTCTCTCTCTCTCTCTCTCTCTCTCTCTCTCTCCACACACCACACACACACACACACACACACACACACACACACACACACACTTTTACTTCTTGAGAAGCTCTTATGTTGTTTTGGAAATAATTTAAAACTTGGAGAGGAGTCACGAAGTTATGAAGACAGCACAATTACAGGATGCTCTTTGCACAGTTTCTTCCGTTAGCATTTCATGTAACCATGATCCAGTTACTGAAACTAACAAAACCAACACTGGTAGAATTCTAACTAAACTACTGAATTTGTACACATTTACACTTTCTTTAATTAACGCATTCTGGATGCCTTCCAGGAGGCTGAACACAGGTAGCTTTTATGTCTTTTTCATCTTGTCTAATTTGAAGCAGTGACCTCTTTTTATCTTGCATAACGTTGGCATTTCTAAACAGTAATGGCCAGGTATTTATTATACAGAACTTCCCTCAGTTCAGGATGTCTGATATGTTTTCATGACTGGATTAGACTTGTCATTTTTGATGAAGTTGCATCAGAGTCCCCTTCTGTGGGGATGTTGATATCAATGTCTTCTTTCTTGATATGCTTGCTGTTGCTGTAGATTCCATAAGCATGGCACCGGGTTTTACAAGGACATTTTCATATAAGTATACAATGCACTTTGAATGTACCCCTTCCCTCTCCTCCTGCTTCCCCCTCCCCCACATTAGCACATTTTACAGTTTACTTTCACTTCCAGGTCATCTGCACATACATGATTTTATGCATCTAATCAAAATCCAGGACCCACAAAAAAAAGAGAAGTCATACAATATGGATCTTTCTGAGATTTAGTTTCCTTAAAAAATTTGTCAGCTTCACATATTTGTAAAATGAATTTTAGTCATTTTTTACCCCCATTCCCTTCTCATCTCTCTCTGTGTCTACTTTATGATAATTGCATCCATTATCCTGAAAATGACATGATTTTGTTCTTCATGGCTGAATCAAATCCCATGGTGTATATGGACCACATTTTCTCTTTATCCATTCTCCAGGTTCAGTTCAACAACTTAACTGTGGTGGATTCTTCTTAAAAAAATATTGGTGTGCCAATGGGGTATTACTCAGTTGTAAAAAAACAGTGACATGAAATTTGTAGACAAATGGATGGAACTAGAAAATACCATCCTAAGTGAGGTAACCCAGACTCAGAAAGATAAACATGGTATGTACTCACTCATAAGTAGATATTAGATGTAAAGCAAAGGATAGTCAGACTACAACCCACAGCTCCAAAGAAGCTAGGAAACAAGGAGGACCCTAAGAGGGATGCATGGATCTCCTTGAGAAAGGGAAACAGAGGAGATCTCCATGAGTAAACTGGGGACAAGGGGGAGCAATAGAGGGGAAGGGAGGGAAGATGAAAACATGAGGGAACCCGATGGTCAAGCTGGGGGAGGGACGGAATGGGAGAGCAATGAAAGAGATACCATGATAGAGGGAGACATTCTGGGGTTAGAGAGAAATTTGATGCTAGGGAAATTCCCAGGAATTCACAAGACAACCCCAGATTAGACTACTAGCAATAGTAGAGAGGGTGCCTGAACTGACCTACCCTGGTAATCAGATTGGTGAATACCCTGTCATCATAGAGTCTTTATCCAATACCTGATGGAAGCAGATGCAGAGATCCGCAGCTCCAAAAGTCCAGTTGAAGAAAGGGAAGAGGGATTACATGAGCAAGGGGGGTTCCAGACCATGATGGGAAATCTACAGAGACAACTGATCCAAGCTCAAAGGAACTCATGAACTTGAGACCGACAGCTGTGGAATCTGCATGAGACCAGATTAGGCCTTCTGCACAAGGGAGACAGTTGTGTAACTGGGTCTGTTTGAGGGACCCCTAGCAGTGGGATCAGGATCTGTCCCTGTTGCATGAGCTGGCTTTCAGGATCCCATTACCTATGGTGGGACACCTTGCTCACCCTTGATGCAGGGGGAGGGCCTTGGTCCTGCCTCAACTGAATGTACCAGGCTTTGCTGATTCCCTACAGGAGGACTTACCCTTTTGGAGGAGGGAATGTGGGGGGAGAAGAGGGGGAGGCAGAACAGGAGGAAGGATGAAAGGAGGATCTGTGGTTGGAATGTAAAATGAATAAAATTTTTTTAATTAAAAAATTTTTTAAAAATATATCGGTGTGCAATCATCCATGTTAATTACTGACTCATAATCTTTGGAATAAATAGCCATTACTGGTGTGTCTGGTGTGCTTGTTTTGCTTAGTTTCAGTTTTTACTCAGGAACCTCCTAAAATGATTTCCATTGTGACTGGACCAGTTTACACTCTTAAGAGCCATAACATCAACCATCTCACCCCCACTTGATTTCAAGTACTATGTTCTGGGTGTGGTTTGTCACCCAAGAATTCTTGTGTGGGACATTTGGCCTCAGTGTAAGGATGTGGTCATGTTGAGAGAAGGCTGAACTCTTGAGAGGTGAGCTACCACAAGTGCTGGTCAGGTTACTGGGAGAGCTTCTCTCAGAAAGGATTAAGATCATCCTGGGGAAAATGATCAGACTTTCTGAGAAGGGTGCTTAGAAAAGAGCAAGGCATTCTTTTCCTGCTCTCTGCTTTCCCATCTTACCGTACAACCTCTTTTACACAATTCCCACATGATGCCATCCATGATGCAGCTGAGGGATTCTCACTGGAGTAGATTGAGTGTTCTTTGGACTATTGGCCTTCAAGGCCAGGTAAGCAAATCTATATCTACTCTCCATAAAATACTTGGTTATTTCATTGTAGCAATGGAAAACAGACTACTAGTACTACTAGTATATTACTATACTATGAGTATAATCTATATAAAACTGTAATAAGCTAGATTGCATAGTTTTAGAGAAGGGGCAGGCATATAGATTGTTGGGGCATAAAAAAGGCCCAGAAGACCCACTTGTAAATGAATTTTCAGAAAGATACAAAGAAAACTCAATGAATATTTGGTGTTGTTTCAATAAGTTGTTCTTGAAAAAGTAAATTGTCATATATAAAATTTGTATCTCTATATCATTTATATATATATACACATATATATATATATTTAACTTTCTATATCTTTATATTCAATACCAAAAATAACTAAAAAATAAGTCAGAAACAAATTAAAAATGTGAAAATATAAATTTTACTCTATCATTCATATATTAATTTGAAAATAAAAGGAATATTCAATATGATAAATACCATTAGATAGAACCACACAAACAAGGGTTCTTTTAATATTTGATTTTAAAATACCATTTGAATTAAAAATTAATTATATCATATCTCCCCCTTCTCTCTCCTCCCATGTCCTCCCTCAACTCTCTCTCAAGTTCATGGTCTCCATTTTTTAATTTTTGTCATTATACACACACATACATATAAATATGTGTATGCATATATCACACACATATGTAATATAAACACTTTTGTCCACATTTCATTGGCTCTTAAAACCTAAAGAATTGAGAATAACTGAGCTAATAGATGTATGCTCATATGAGCAAACCAACAGTGGTATTTTATTCTTAAATAGTTGTTTTTATGCTTATTCTTTCAGACTTATACATGACTATGATAGTCTAGTCTAGCAATAATGACTGGCATTTTTGAATGGCTGCCATGATTCTGACATGTGTTACAAGTATCATCACTTGTATAATCCTTATACAACTGCATACATTATCCTTAGTTTGCATGCAAGAAAACTAAAGGTCAAAGATAGTAATTAGTATGCTCCATGACACCTATACCACAGAAGTGACATTTTGATGAAGCCATTATTGTCCTTCTGTGCCATAGGCCAGGTAAAATGATGAGGCAATGTCTTCAGATCAGGGAGATGAAAGTTGCTTCTCAGATACATCTATTCCAAGGGATCAACTTCCAGATTGGGAAGAGAACAGGGGAGATGACAATGTGTGTGAAACTGAGATTTACAGATGTCTGAGTGTCCCAGGATTGCCCCATCAAATTCTATGGGAAATGAAAGAGGAAATGAATGGGATAGGAGTTTGATAAAAAAAAAAAAAAACCCTTACACCAATTGTGTGGAGGTTAGAGATGTGAGAACAGACAAAAATGAACACAATCTTAGAAGGCAGTGTTGCCATGACAATAAATTGTGCTGGCCCTGCCCCCATGATTTTCCTGGGGCTATACAAGACCAAAGTTATTTTCATAAAAATTATTAAACACCATTTCACTTATTTATTCTTTTCTTATGCATGCCAGTAGGGTTTTCCAGAGACAATATGGTGTGCAATATTGAAATGGACATGAGAATCAGACATAAAATTCTAGCCAGCATTATTAGGCTGAACATCAAAGATGAAAATATAAAGCAGCATCACTCTTCTTAGTAAGCTTATTTCATTCTGGAAAAAGTAATTTTCATAAATATGTTTTCATTAATATGAAAACTGTTCATAACTGTTATAATAAATGAAATAAATGTTTTATTTAAATCTATAAGTTCTGATTTTCTATATGTTAATTTTCAATAGATAAATCCAACATAAACAAGTCTTTGGGTCTCTCAAATACTCTGAAGAATGCAGAGCTACCGTTAGATTAACTACATTGAGATCTACTGTCTGACACAACAGAATTGAAGTAAACTATCCAAAGTAGTGCCTTTGTACTAAGCTCTCACGCATTCCAGAAGTTTCCATGACATCATTCAACACTTTCTTTCATCCTGTTTGAGTGAAGCCTGTTTCTACTTCCCCACATCAGCCCAACTGAAAGCACTTTAGCCAAGTGCACATCACTTTGTTTTTTGGTAAACATGTGTGAAGTTAGTTATAAATGGGGAACACAACTTATTATACTCATGCTAACATGCCCCTTCTTAACACAGATGACCTCTTCCTCCCCACATGGTTCAGACTACTTTTAATACAAGTCATCATCCACCAAGATACCAGTACATGCAAACAGACTCTAAAACACTATGTCATTTAATGATGGGCTCTCCTGAAGTTTTGCTTCCAGACCACTTCTCTGCTTTAATTCTTTTGCATGACACTACGTTTGCATAAATTGAGCATTTCTGTGAATGAACCTGGAATTTTAGCAGTAACAAGACTATTTAGAGAATAGAATAAATAAACGTGTCTTCATGTTATGGGTGGAAGAATTACACATCCCAGTCTGTTTCCTCACCAGCAAAGAATGTCTATATGTTAGGAAGAACGGACATCATTGGATAGATGCTCTGAGTCTAAAAGATAAGTTTCCTTGATCTCTAGCTAGTGCCTAGGACTGTACAGAACCATAAGTGGGGGAGAGGTAGTTTGGTGTATGAAGTGTTTATAGTGTGTGGTGGTTTGAATGAAAATACCCTCCTTAGGCCCATATATTTGAATGCTTAGTCCCCAGCTGATGGAACTGTTTGGAAGGATTAAGAGGTGTGGCATTGTTGGAGGAGGTGTCACTGGGATCAGACTTTGAGACTTCAAAAGCCTATACCATTTCCAGTTAGCTCTTTCTCCTTCATGCTGTGGTTCAATACATAAGCTCTCAACCTCTACCTGCCTACTGCCATGCTCTCTGCCATGTTATCAAGGCCTCCAACCCTTTGAAACTGTGAGTCCTAGGTAATTCTTTCTTCTACATGCTGCCTTGGTGTGGTGTCTTATCACAACAGTAGGAAAGTAACTAAGACAACATGCAAACATGGGGACCTGAGATTGGCCCCTCAGCACTTACATGACATCCAGGCAAAGTGGTGCATGTCTAAAACCCCAGTGCTTGTGGAGAAAGATGGGTGGATCTTAGGGGTTTGCTGTTTAGTCAGTCAGTTCAGTTCAGCTCAAGTCAGTGCCCTCTAGGTTTAACAAGAGTCCATGTCTCAAAAATAAGGTGAAGGGGGCTCTGTTCAGTCCAAATTCCCTCATTCATCCAGTTCCCAGTATCCACAGGCAAAGAGTCCCCCAGGTTCTGAAATCTCAGCCTAAACTTCCTAACTGGCACAGCTCCTTGTGGCCACCGGACATGGACATTGGAGCCTGAGCCCTGGGCCTACACCTCTGCAGTTCCCTTATCTGCCAGTGCTACCAGGTGAGAAGTCCAGGGACCATCAGCTCCAGATCCACACTTCCACTCATACAATTCACCCAAGATGCCCAAGTCCCAGTGCAGAAACAAAAGCACACAAACATCCTAGACAATGTGTCTTCCCTGAAAAATGCAGACACCATAATGGACCACAATAAGAAGGACCTCAAGGAAAAGCCTAAAAGAAATGGATGGCATTTCTAGATGCATACAACATACCAAAATTAAACGAAGATGAAATAAGTAACTTGAATGCATTTATAACCAGCGATGAGGTTAAAGCAGTCGTAAGATATCTCCCAACCAGAAAAAGCCTAAGAGTAAATGGATTCTGAACACAGCAAGGCAGCTGCATAAAAGAGCTCACAGCAGTTGTGACAGTGGCATTAAGAGTTGTACAAGCACAAACTAGACCAAATCCCAGCGTGGAAAGGGATGCTGGACATGCCATCCTGACAACCTGCCAGGAAAGATGCGCCTACTTATGCAATAGTGGTATGGTGGTAGAACTGGTCAAAGTGTTGAGAATAGAAGGTGAGAGTTCAGCCCTGAAGCTGTCATCTGTATTAACTCCTTCACCACCAGGGACCATGGAATGGCTGGACTAGCAAATGGGAAGGATGTAAGATGTGCAGGATGGAGAGGAGTATTGTAAAATGGTGTCTCCTGGGTGTGGCATAAGCTTGGCTGTGGTAATTGAGAACTCACAATAGCTGCAGTTACTGTCATAAAACCTACACAAGATCAACTTGACCAAAATCCTAGCCTAGATGGGCAAGATGCTTTCCAGGTCCTACCCCTCAATAAGGAGCGATGGAGCAGAAATAGCTGCTGAAGAGAGAGAGTCGTTCATTTTTTGATTGGCCATTGGTAGATTCCCAGGCTTCAGTGATGGGCTACACTACACACACACACACACACACACACACACACACACACACACACACACACACACGTGAATAGCACTCACTGGACTTCGTGGGCTATCAAAATAGAACAACAACAAAAGCAAACACACAGAGTTGCAAAATGGGCATTTTGTAAGCAGTAGGAGAATATGGAAGGGGAAGCAGCAGATATATTTCATTGTAGACATGTATGAGATTTTCAAAAATAAAGAAAAATGTATAAAAGTAAAAAATGGTAGAAAGTAATAGAGAACACTGTTATTGACCTCTGGTTTCCACATACATATATGGAAACCTCCCCCCCCTCACACACACACACACACACACATACATACATACATATATGGTGATATATTGTGTACCCCAATAAAGCTTACCTGGGTATCAGAGGACAGAGCCAGCCACTAAAGTAGACATAGAGGTCAGGCATTGGTGGCACACACCTTTGATCCTATGACTCGGGAGGCAGAGATCCATCTGGATCTCTGTGAGTTCAAGGCCACACTGGGCTGCATGAGAGAAACAGAACCAGGTAGTGGTGAGACATCCCTGTAATCCCAGGAAGTAATATGGCAGGACACAAAAAAGGTATATAAAGCATGAGGAAACAGGAACTCATTCTCATGAGGATGAGGATTTCCTAGAGGTAAGCTAGTGGCTGGATTGTTCTGCTTCTCTGACCTTTCAGCTAAGCTTTATTGGGGTATACAATATATCAGAACATATATACACCCAAACATATACATATCCCAAACATTCAAGAACCATGAAGCAATTTAAGAGATACAATTTTCTCATGTTTAAGTCAACAATTGTACAACAGCAAGGAAATACTTCAGTGGACAAATTTTGAGCAGCAATCAAGCTGAGTATGAAGGACATTTCTGTGTAAACAACAAATGTATATGGTTGCCAAATCCCAGTGTGTGTGGCAATGGGGGCTGGAAGAACCATGTGTGAGGACAATTACACTGTGTATTGCTGCTTCTCCAGACTAAAGCAGAAGCTGTGGACAACTGGCTGTCCAAACCCTCTTGGAATTTATTTTAACAGGATGGTTGTACTGTCCTAAAATGCAAAGCAATTCAGAAACAAACCTTACAAAGGTTTTATTTTGAACATTTAGTAATTAAGAGAGCCTCCTAGAACCACAGAGCTTCCCAGGTGGTCTCTCAGGAAGAGATGAGCTGTTTTTGTAGGCAACTTCAAGGCAGCTGGAGGGCTTGGCCAAAGAGCCAAACACTACTAATGGAAAATATGAACCTCAACACAATGGCATGCGGCTCCTGGGCCTGCTGTTCAAGGGAAGGAAGAGAGAAGAGTGGAGATGCATTTCTCTAGCCCTGTCTACCATATATAGAAGGCTAAGGACTTGGGCCCCAAAGTGAAAAACAGAGATCTTGATAACCCTGACAACAGAAGCAAGTGGCTTCTTTAAAAGAAATCACTTTTTTGTACATTTTTCTCCAAAATAATTTTATGCTTTATTCCAAAAGAATTACACATGACTTGAGATTCCAGGGTATGATTTAGGGTGGGAAAAGCTGACAAATGAAGCATAAAAGACCACATTGTTGCAATTATCTCCCTTTAGAGTCCCTTCGGAGTTCCCATGAGGGGACAGAGTGGGAATGCACGCTGGGTGTCCATGGGAGGCACTTAGAGGTTGAGTGGTGCCAATGTGCTGATTTTAAAAGGTAGTGGAGGGCATCGACAAAGATGCCTCGCAGTCTATCATCTTATTTCTCATAAATATTCTCTCCAGGTCCTGCCAAGCCCCTGCAGCCCACTTATAAAATAAACACACAGATGCTTATATTATTTAAACTGTTTGGCCTAATGGCTCAGGCTTCTAGCTAGCTGTTCTTATATCTTAAATTAACCCATTTCTATAAATCTATACCTTGGCACATGGCTCATGGCTTACCAGTATCTTACATGTTGGTACTCATAATGACGACTGGCAGCATCTCCTGTCTCAGCCTTCCTGTTCCCAAAATTCTCTTCCCTGCTCATCCTGCCTATATTTCCTGCCTGACAACTGGCCAATCAGCATTTTATTTATACAGAGCGATATCCACAGCACTTGCTCTTGGTGGAGTGCTACCTAGGTCTAGTAAAATACCATTGACTATAAGTAGTTTTCTACCAATTAGCTTTGGAGCCCTATCCCATGTTGTTTATGTTCTCAAAAGGTAACATGGAGATAATGGTACAAATGACAGAACCCCTACATCATCTTCTGGGAAGAAATATTTAGTGCAGCTTTCTTTGTTCTCTCTCTCTCTCTCTCTCTCTCTCTCTCTCTCTCTCTCTCTCTCTCATGCTCTCTCTCCCTCTCTCCTTTCATTTCAGTACATGGAAAAACAGATGGAGTTTTAAGACTATAAAATGTATTCAATCTTCTTTGCTAAGCTTGACTAGAATTGGTTAAGTATTAAAGAATTTATCAACAATTGAAAATAGCACAGAACATGTGTTGTTTCTTAATTAAAATCTCCAAAAAAATTAATAAACACCAAATGTATAAGTCTAAATGGAGTCAGGCTCTAGAACAAATTCACAAGCCCACTTCAGTGTAGACACAGGTGGAGTTCTTGTGTGTGTACATACACGTGTTTCCTTGTTAGGACCTCAGGTGTGCCAGGGACCTATATCAGATAAGGCCATTGTGGCAGTGTGTGTAGATGTCTACATTTCAAATGCCAATATTATCCTGGGCTTATTAAAACATGGAATAAAATACAACAGCCATGTAGCTTTGTTCTCTAAGGAACATCAACCTTTTTCATGGTTCTTTTGGGACAGGAGTGAACTTCACAAGGACTAAACTGGTCTCAGAAGCTTGATATTGGATGTAAGACCCTATGGGAGGCAAAAGGAAAAAAAAAACTTCCTGAAATGTCAGTGAACAAGGAGGTCAAAAATAAAAGCTGTCTCCATTAAGTTCCCATCTCTCTCTTCCCCCACCCCTACCCCAGTTTAATCAGGAGGTCTCTTCTATTTCCCCTTCCCAGGGAAGTCCATGAATCCCTCTTTGAGCCCTCTTTGTTATCTAGCCTCTCTGAGGCTGTGGATTGCAGGTTGATTATCCTGTACTTTACTCCTAATATCCACCCATGAGTGAGTACATACCATGAAAAGAAGGAGTGAATAGATAGGGGGCAGATGGGAGTCAGGGGAAGAGAACAGGAGGAGAAGAGGGAGGGGAAACTGTGGTCTGTATGTAAAATAAATGAAAAAAATGTTAATTAAATAAAATAATTAAAAAATGAAATCTAGAAGTCAGTCTTAAAGATGAGGGTAAGGGATGATGTGTGAAAGATGTCTACTATTTATAAGTGGAGGGTCAGGAAGCAAGACGACAATGTGTCAAGAAAAACTAATACAATGTAAGTAAAAACAAGAAAGTCTACCTAATTCTTCTGTCCATCTAGAACAGTGTTTCTCAAGCTTCCTAATGCTATGATCCTTTAATACAGTTCCTCACATTGTGCTGACTCCCAACTATAGAATTATTTCATTGCTACTTCATAGCTGTAATTTTCCTACTGCTATGAGTCATAATGTAAATATCTGATATGTGGGATATCTGATATCCTGTGAAAGGTTTGTTCAACCCCCAAAGGGGTCACAACCCACAGGTTGAGAACTCCATGGGGCAAGTCTCCCTCCTCATCCCCCCTTCACCTGCTTCTCTCTCCTGGACTTCTCCCTCTGTCATATCTCCTGCCTCTCACCTGGGCTTCTCCTCTTAGCTGTCTCTCAGGTAGTGCAATTCGGCCTTTTCTAACTCTCCCCACCTGTCACCTATCTCTTTGGCAGAAGGAACTTCCAACATCTAGTTATGACAAAGTATGTCTTCTCTTTGGAGGGTAAGAGAGTCACATCCTAAGTCTGAAGCATCATAAGGAACACAAGTACCACTCTAGCTTAGAAACTCAGCACAGTGCATTGGGCCACTATGTCTCACGATCATTTGCTTGATGAGTCCTGGCTTTCTGCTGCTAAACCAGCATGACACATCCATCACCAGTCTCTTCAGAGACCTAAACTCCATACCAGACTTCGGGTAGAAGTCCTATTTACATCTTCAAGTCAAAAGATCATAAACAAAACTTCCACACGTTAGAGAGTACCTATACTTAAAATTAATTTTTCTCTATCATGTAAGGAATTCAAATCATTTCTCTGAGTTCCTGACTCAGCATAATACAAATTTGAGTCAAGTTTTCTCAGTTTAGATGCTAGAGTGGAGTGGAAAGAAAGCTGGGTCCAGCTGGGTCTCTATGACTTGGAGTTTGAGCTTAGTCTCCAAGTTGATGGATGCTTTGAGCATCATGACATTGTGGGTCTGGACAGTAGATGCTTTCAGGACAGCCAGCAATCACACTTCTGTGGTATGTTAGAGATTGGAGAGTGCTTTCTACACTTACCATACATTTAGTTCTATAGTGAATAGCTGTTCCAGCTTTGACCTTGAAGCACAGCCTCAATGAGAGAGCCAGTAACTGCCATGCCTACCTATGACCTGCCCCTGGGGTGTGGCCAAGATGGGAGCCCTTAAGACCTGAGATCCATCCATGCTGCTCCTCATAATCCTGGATGCTGGATGGCAGACTGCATCACAGTTCCCAGAGAAGCCTGCTGGACTGCACCTCACCTCTCCTGGTCCTGTAACCAACCCCTTTACTGACTTAAGTTACCCTAAAATAAACCTTTTAACTACATGGAGTTGCATTGTTAAATCCCCACATTATCTGGCACCCAATGTGGGGCAAACTTCAAATGCCTGGGTGGCCTCTGCCCTCAGCCTTTTCTGTGGTTGCTGTGGCATGATTTTCATACTTTCTATGCATCCTTATCTCTTTTCTTCCCTGGCTCTTTTAAAATTCCTGCCCCTCCTGGGGACCAAGCATTTGCCCATTCAGTCCATAACCACCCATAATTGTTCCTTCCCTTCTGTCCTCTACCCCAACTTGTAGGTACATGCACCTGCCTGCCAAGTTCCATATAGCCAAACACTTGCACCATGGGTGCCAGGAAGCACCTCTGCAGGAGTCTGGTTCCATTCCTGATGCAAGGGAGCAGATGAGTCTGGTCCTGGGTCACCCCGGTAAGCTTAGCACCCAGACCCACAAAAGCCACCATGAGTGAGCTCCCTGATGCCAGCTCCTGCATGAGCCAGCAGCTTCCACTGTCTCACTGTCTTGCTCTGAAGCCTCTTAGAAGCTACCTGCTTAAAACAGATGCTGCCACTGCCAACTTGCTGGCTCCCTGAGGGTGCTGCCCCCATGGCTGCTCACAAGTGCTGAGAGGGCCTGTGAGCTACAGCTGCTGGCCATGATCCTCACCACCTGAAGCTCTCGCCAACCTGAGTTCAGGCCACTCAACCCCACATGCTGGCCTCTTGGCTGAGGGAATGGCACTGAGGAGCTAAGGAGGCCACAAAAGCCAAGCCAGGCCCTAAAGCACCAGGAAGACTCAGGAAGATCTGCTGCTGCTGCCTCGCTACTGTTGCTGCTCCTCTAACACCTGCACACACAGGACACTCTGCTCCCACACCTGCAGCTACCACCAAAGTCTCCAACAGGACCTGCTTTAGTGCTGCATCAATGACACCTGAAAGTGCTACTACACCCAAAAACCATCGCAATGATGTTAATACAAGCAAGCCAGTGTTTCATTTCAGGTAAGAGTACTTGATAAGTTTACACTTTGAAACTGATTAACAAATTTTGAATATTTCTTATAATATGGTCAAAAATATCACTTCACAAGAATTTAAAAACTTTTTTGCCTGTATGATGAATGACATTTTATTGGAATATATGACCTTCCTAGGGTATATCTGGCATGCACCATTTTGGCATTTACCATAATAATTCACACAGTATTCAAATACTGGTTTAATAATAATAACAAAGATGAGTCATTATT
The DNA here is from genome assembly GCF_004664715.2 of Peromyscus leucopus. Lineage (NCBI taxonomy): Eukaryota > Metazoa > Chordata > Mammalia > Rodentia > Cricetidae > Peromyscus > Peromyscus leucopus. The sequence continues at coordinate 60,270,558 of NC_051068.1, forward strand.
GGGACTGATACAGGCTTTAAAAGATAGCAATGAAGGCTTACATAAAAAGAGTCTTTCTCTGGAATCTGCTAACCAGGAGTTACAAGGTCTTAATAAAGATTTACATAACAGGCTCCTTATTTTGGAATCTGCTAACTTATTACAAGAACTTCAGTCAATTACTAACAAATGTATAGCCAGGTTTTATTTTATTGATAATAAATATGACTATTTAATGAATAGAATAATAACTTTCCAGGGCAAAGTGGTTGCTACTCAGATACTTTATAAGGAAGAAAGATTATCATTAACTGATAAAATAAGGTCTATGGAATCATGTGTTTCAGAAGAACATAAAAGGTTGCATGATTCCATGAGAAACCTGGAATCCCTTGCAAGAGAAGAGGTTCACTCCCTGGGACAGACCCTAGGTGCTCCTTTGCAAGCCCTGGAAAAACTCTCAGTAAAGATGGCAAGAGACCTAATAAGTAGAAGGGTAACCATACAAATCGTAACATCTCCAGATGGCTCTCATACAATGGCTTATCCTGTCATCATCCATGAGAGGCCAGCAGATGATATACAACCTGATCCTAGAATATGGATTACAACCTATTCTGATGAGAGATTTTTAAACATATGAAGGAAGCGGTAGTCACGTATGGCATACACTCAACATTTGTAAGACAGATGTTAAATTCGTGGTCTACCTCACATAGAATCATACCAGAGGACTGGAATCAGTTAATTTCAGATGTTCTAGAATATAGACAATAGTTGCAATAGAAAATCTGGCTGAGAGAGGAGGCTAAGAATACAGCAGGATAAGATCAGAGGTTTTAAGATCTCCCAAGATCAAATTCTTGGTGAGGGACATTTTGCTAATGGGAATGTACAAACCACTTATGATGAGCATATAATATCCCTATGCTGTACAGCAGCTCTAAATGCTTGGGGAAAATTCCAGAACCAGGAAAACCAACTGAGATATATACACAAAGATATCCTAGGGACTACAAGAATCTTTCATTGATTTTTTTTACAAATGCAAACCACAGCTATAATGAAAGTTGTAACAGATAAAGAATTAAGACAAATATTAACTGAGTCCTTGGCATTTAACAATGTTAATACAGAATACAAAAGAAGATTTATGCCATTAAAGCAGGTCAGCCCCTTTGGAAGAATGGATTCTATATACTAACAGTGTTGAGTTTCTTAACTATATTAATGAGGTTTGTATAGGAGAGGTGATTCCTAGAGATGGAAGAATGTCCCGAAGTACCAAATGCTTTAAATGTGGTACACCAGGTCACATAAGTAAAAACTACACACAAGGTACTCCTAGAAGTAATACTCCTTCTAGAAATAACTCAAATGGGAGACCCCAAACTTCTGTATTATGTAGGAGATACAGCAAAGGCTGATACAGGACCAGTGAATGAAGAACAGAAATAGATATACAAGGCAACTCTTTACCATCAGGAAACACCTCAAGGGGACTCTTGCAGGCCTGCAAATCAAATGTGGTCCAAGCATTTTCAGTCACTGTGAAGGAAATTTTTCTCCAAGACAATTAAATAAACCAGTGTCTAAAGTAAAGAGTGATACCACACTAGATGATAGAACAGCTATGATGTATGTATCAAAAGTTCCAAGGAACAAAATAAAATGAATATTTTGGCAGACTTACATAAATGAACAAAGACCAAAGCTTAGAATTAGAATTAATGGCATTGTTCTGGAGGGCCTGGTAGATACAGGTGAAGATGTGACTATAATTACATCAAAATCATGGTATCTGAATTGGCTTCTTCAAGAGGTAGATGTCCAATTTCTAGGGATTGGAACCCTATCTCAAGATGGGTTGAATGTATAGGGGCAGAAGGACAGAGAGGAAGGTTGAAACCATATGTGGCCAATGTAGCAGTGAATCATTGAAACTGAGATCTGTTACAGCAATGGAATACCCAGATTAAAATTCCTACAGTCTCAGAAAGGGAATACAGGCCAATGCATGTTTCTACAAACAATATCATAACATTCTATTAAAAACAGTCACCAACCATTGCTGTTGAACTTTCAGAAGTACCAACAGCCTTACCTTTAAAATGGTTAACTAATAAACCTGTCTGGGTTGGACAATGGCATTTGACAAAAGAGAAGCTATAAGCTTTAGAACAGCTGGTTCAAGAGCAGTTAAATGCTCAACACGTTGAAGAATCTACCAGCCCTTGGAATTCTCTTCTATTTGGTTTTTTTTTAGTCTGGTAATTGTATAATGATGACAGATCTGAGAGCTACTAGTAAAGTAATTCAGTCTATGGGCTTCCTATAGACTGGGATGGCCTTGCCCTCTCTGCTACCAAAGAATGGCCTATAATAGTTATTGACTTAAAAGACTGTTTCTTTACTATACCTTTACAAGAAAATGATAGAGAAAATGTTTCCTTCACAGTACCTAATTATAACAATCCACAGCCAGTCGAGAGGTATCAATAGAAGGTCCTCCCACAGGGAATGTTAAGCAGCCCTACCCTGTGCCAATATTTTGTTCAAAAACCATTGGAGATAATTCATGTAAAGTTTCCACAATCCATAATCTATCATATGGATGATATCTTATTAGCTGATCTAAAGTTAGACACATTAGAAAGTATGTTAAGAATTTAAAAAAAGTTTTGCCTTGATGGGGACTACAAATTGTTCCTTCAAAAAATACCACACAATCCCACAGGCCAAGCAGTCATAGAAAGATCCAATTGAACTTTAAAGGATATGCTAAATAAACAGCAACAGGTAACAATGACTCCTAGAAATAGATTGTATAATGCTTTATTAACCTTGAATTTTCTCAATGCTGATGCGAAAGGAACAACAGCTATAGAGAGACATTGGACGAAAGACAAAATTTCTGAACTAAACCAACTGATTTATTTCAAAGATGTGTTAACCTTAGAATGGAAACTAGGATATGTTCTAGGTTGGAGAGGGGTTTTGCTTTTGTTTCTGCAAGAGAAGAAAAGTTATGGATACCAACAAAATTAATAAAAATTTGATTCAAACAGGAGAAACCCCTTGATGAGAATAAGCAAAAGCTCATCCACCAATGTGACATCTTTACAAGTTGTAAGAAAAATTTAACAAACAAGGGTTGGGGCAGGATTCTGTTTTGTCTTTACAGAATAATAGAAATACCCATCTTCCAGAAATCATAAGGCCTTGGATACCCAGACATCTACAGCAGAAAGAAAGAATCTCTTGGTACCAATATGCACAGGGTGATATCTCACTGCCTAACATCTATATCTCTTTAACTCTAGAAAAGTTGTGGTTCTGATTCAACTATATACTAAAGATGACTTTGGAGTTGGAATTGGCTCCCTCCTTCTCTAAACCCAAGCATATTGCTAAAAGAAAAGGTTGAGAGATTCTGTCTCATATAAGAAGACCTGTCTGGTATGGAACAGAAGAAAACCGATAAAAAGGGACTATTGTCTTCAAGATTCTAATTCTCTCCATGCTTATTCTTGATTTCTCAGAATCCTTTCTTACATGTCATATCATCCTCAAATCCAAACTTTCCATTTTGATATTAATAATGTTTAAGTTTTCCACAGTAAAAAATAAGTCATTTACAGTAGCAATCTCTGAATTCTCCAGAAGGAAGATGCGGTCCCACAACAATAACTTTCCAGTCCAGAATGATGCCATGGTACTCACAAACATTACTCAATGATCAACCTTGGCTTGAAAACTCTCAAGATAATTCCATAATAAGATGGTTCAACATACTACACTACTTCTAGCCAGAATCTCAGACAACCTCACCCATTACTCTGAGACTGGCTGCAGAATCTACAGTTAGTCCAACTGATACTTAACTATCTGAGCTTTCTTACAGGACCCCACAAAGATACTGTCATCCCCTGAACAGCAGGAAGCAATTCTAAGAAAATGACACCCCCTTTTCCCAAAATTTTCATGTTTCTCAGGGTTATGGATAATGGTTATAGGGTTGGGGGTGGAAGAAAACATTGGACTTGGTATTTTCCTTAAGGAAAGAAAAAAAGGGGAAGGATAGTTACAGGATATCAAGGTAGATTATTGTATATTCTTATTTAGTAAAATATCAGCCTTAAATAAATTGCACTATTATGGATTCTTGTATGTTGATACAAATGTAAACTATTTTGATATTCTTATTCCAGATAATTTGTATATTGACACAAATACAGAACCGTATTTGTTGTATTCTACATATATTTATACCCCTATTTGAAATATCTTGTATATTGATACAAATATAAAACTATAATTGTCATACTGTATGTATGTTCTACCTCTGTTTAGGATATTTGGTATATTGATACACAGTTAGGATTATTGTTATATTGCATATTGCACTATATATTCCTACCTCTGCTTTAGCTATTTTGTATATTATCACAATTTTGAGGTCATTGTCTTTTTACTGTACATTTGCTTACAGACTGTTTACTTTGTTTACATGAAGCCTTAGTCCTTAGGTTATCAGGTTTACTGATTTATAGTCACCTATGCTTGTCATCACTATAGTTATGTTAGTTAGGTTCTCCAGACTTACAGAAACATGTATCAGATGAATAGGTAGTGTTCAAATACTTCACAGACCTAGATAATATAGCATTTAAATGTTTTGATAACTTGGAATTCTGTTGATGTGAGACACGATTGCTCCTGGCAGCATCGATCTGATCCTGAGAGAATGTTGGGCTTCTGAGACATTTCCATTTGGAAATTTGTCTTCACCTTGGCACAAAATGGCCTACTGGGCAAAGAACTGCCCTTGCCTTGACTGCTGACAGTAAAATGGCCTGACAGATACTCTAGGCCTGTAGCCAATTTGAATGCACCAATGATGCTGAGAAACTTTAGGTGACTGTCCAAGCTGCCAGCTGTCTCTGTCTATTCTTGCTAGACTTTTGAAAGTTTCTTGCATCCTTCTCCCATTTCTCAGGTATTGTTATATTCCTTCTCAGGTCTTTGATGGTATTGAAGACTAACGGTTATAGTTATAATCTTCTTACATCTTAGCTAGAACATATTAAGTATTAGATTCAGGTTCTTTATGATAGGACCCTTTTGGAGTGATCTCTATAACATGCTATTTACCTATGCTCCAGATTTCTCTGGATTTTAGTATGTGTCTCTTGTTTGATGTTGTTCTTGTTGGTTGTAGTTCCATCTTGTCTAGGTCATTATCCCTTATTATTCCTGGACAATATTTGATAATCATTCCTATTGTATATACTTTTGTATTAGGTTAGGACTTTCTTATCTAGACAAAAGGGGGAGATGTAGTGGGTAGATGTTCCAGCTTTGACCTTGAAGCACTGCCTCAGTGAGGCAGCTGGTAACTGCCATGCCTACCTATGACCTGCCCCTGGGGTTTGGCCGAGATGGAAGCCCCTAAGACCTGAGATCCTGTGCTGGCCCTCTTGGCTCCTCATGATCCTGGATGTTGGATGGCAGACTGAGTCACAGTTATCCAGAGAACCCCACTGAATTGCACCTTACCTCTCTCGAATCCTGTAACTAACCCCTTTACTGGCTGTAAGTTACCCCAAAACAAACCTCCTTTTAACTATGTGGAGTTGCCTTGTTAAATCCCCTCATTATAGTTCTCACAGATGCTGTGTAGTATTGGGGTGTCCATCTGGCAAATGATGATATTCAAAGGTGTTAGGTATGTGTCTAAGGTCATAAGCTTAGATAGTAGCCAAGGTTGTATCAAAACATGTGTAGAAGTGATGAAATTTTAGCATGTGGCATTTGATATTACACATCTTCAAAAGGCATTTCTTTATCTACAGAAAAAGACAATCAAATAAATCTGGTATCCAGGAGGCTCAGTGACGTAGGAACAAGTAGGTATTTCTATTGTATCTGAATTTTCCAAAAATTCATTCCTATTAATTGAAATAGCATTGAGGAAAAATGTTTAAATCAATTTTCTTCTTTTTAAGTTTGTGTGTGGGGTGGGGTGGGGGTGTTGCCTGCAGGGGCCATAAGGCCATCCTCTCCTAGAAATGAAATTACAGGTAGTTGTGAGCCACTCAACATGAATGCTGGCAACCAAACTCAGGTCCTCTGCAAGAGCAGTGTGTACTCTGAACCACTGAGTCATCTTCTCACTCTTTCAACTCGGGTTTTTCATGCTTTCTGTAAATTGAACTTACATGAGTGGAAATACCATCAGGAAGTTACTGGCCTAGTAATTTTCCTAAGAGTCACTAAAAGAAGCTTGTTAGAGGCTAGGCATGGTTGAATATGCCTTTAATCCCAACACTTGGGAGGTAAAGGCAAGAAGAACTCTGTGAGTTTGAGGCAGGCCTGATCTACTAAGGGAATTCCAGGAGAGCCAGGGCTATTATATAAAGGAATTCTGTCTTGAAAACAGAGAGAGAGGGAGAGAGAGAGAGAGAGAGAGAGAGAGAGAGAGAGAGAGAGAGAGAGAGAGAGAGAAGAAAGAGAGAGAGAGAGAAAGAAAGGAAAAAGGAAGGAAGAAAAGAAGAAAGGAAGAAAGAAAAGGAAGCTTGTTAGAATGCAAACAACCAGGGTCCTGTCCCAGACATACAGATGGTCTGATCTTAGGGGTACAAGTGAGTCTGAGGCTACATATTTAAAAAGCAGCCCTTGCTCAAAGTCCTGTAGATCTGTAACAAACAAATGTTTTGAAATAGTCAAAATAGACATTTCTTTCCAAAAGTGCCTTCAAGTTTTGTATTTCTGCCTATCTGTTGTTAGTCCACACAAGATGCTGAGAATCTGGAGTTCCACTTAAAGCCTTCCTCCCTGACAAGGAGGCTAGGCTATAAGATAAAGCTTTCTGTTCTCATGTTCTGGTGATATGGTCTATACAGAGGATCAAAAGCATTGAGAGTTCAGGGAAATTTTTAGGTAGATCTTGGGGAGAAGAGCCCCAATAAGTAACAACAAATGGATACACAGGAAGGAGAGAGACAGAGTGCTAGGAGCAAGGCTCCCTCCAGGGTCAGCTGAAACTCACTGTCATCTGGGGAAATTCAAAATGATGAATCTTCACCACTCCTGAACACTATGATGGAATTGGTCTGAGTGCAACCTAAGAAACAGGAGAATTAAAAACCTTCCAGATTATCCTATCATTTAACCGAAGTAGGAAATGAACAAGAAAAATTTAAGGCCATGTAAAGGTGAAACTGTAGTTGATAAAACTGAGTTTTCACCGGGCAGTGGTGGCGCATGCCTTTAATCCCAGCACTTGGAGGCAGAGGCAGGTGGATCTTAGTGAGTTCGAGGCCAGCCTGGTCTACAGAGTGAGATCCAGGAAAGGCGCAAAGCTACACAGAGAAACCCTGTCTCAAAAAAAAAAAAAAAAAAAAAAAAAAAAAAAAAAAAAAAAAAAAAAAAAAAAAAAACAAAAACAAAAAAACCCAAACAAACAAACAAAAAACCCTGAGTTTTCACTGAGCCCAAATGAGATTATAGACCCCATTTTCTGACCTGTGTGCCTACATTCCTGAGGACATAGGAGTCATGAGTCTCACCAAAAGATAGGGTTTGAAAATGAACAGCATTTGCTTTTCATATTGGTTTCTGATAGCCATGACACAAAATCAACCAATCCAGATACTAGTGAATTGTTCACCAGCCCGCTGGTGTTTGGTGTACACATAGAAGTTTGTGCTTCACTGAGACGTGAATTTGCAAGGGCCTTCTACCATACAGCTGGAGCCGTTAATGGCATGTGGGCAGTTTGATTACAGTGCAGCAGGCTGCCTTCTTTCGTCTTTGTGCTGAGGAATTGGCTTTGTGAGTTTTCATGATTTCCATGTACGTAAAATCGCAGCCATAATGTTGCGTTTCCATTAAATTAGTGGATTATGGCTGTGTGTTCTGGCAAGGTTTCCAGCCTGGGTCCCCACACTGTCGAAAGCCTCCCTGTTTGACACTGACCTATAAAATGTGTTATAATGATCTAAAATAAGGCAAAGGAATGAAAAATAAAACCAGCCACAAAGGCATTTTTAAATGAGGTAAAATGTGGAGTGGCTTTGGCAATTGTAGCCCAGTTGAATCCAGCATTCCATCTCTCCTTCATTTTCAAAATAAAGCATTTTAAAATAAAAGCATTAGTACTGATATGAGAAAAGACCAGACCTGATAGTCCAAAGCAAAATAAGTCCTACAGAAAGAACCAGGAGCCCACTGGCTTATAGTTGACCTTGTACCTTTATAGCCTCATGTAGGCAGACACAGGCCATGTTTCCACCAATGTGATGCAATTATATAAAGATGTCCAGGACATCAGTCAGTACCCATCATAATACAGCATGTTGGACAATCATTTAGAATGAATACCATCAGGATTCTCCTGAGAAACAAGCTTACATACTTGAAGTTCATCAATAAAATGAAATGTGATAACCACCAAACATGACCTCAAGCCACCTGTGGAGAAGGTTCCTATTTCAAGTTTGAAAAGAGAAAACTCCCTAGACTTGCACATGCCACAAAATGTCCTCCCCTCTTAAGTAAGAAGCTGTCTGAAGCAGTGGAGAAAGAAGACCCAGCTTTGGAGTCAGGCAAAGCTGAGTTTGGCTCCCAGTTCTGTTTGATATTAGCTGTGACTAGGTGGCTATAAGAACCCATTTGTTAGCCAAGAAATGTGGGAAGAATCCTAACCACTCCTTCATGGAGGTAGTTCTGGCCTCCTACCTCCAGTCCCTAGAGAGACTTCAGGGTCAATGATGCAGCAGTTGTCAATCATTCTCACTGTGACACCATGAGAATTCTACCTGAATTCTTATCTTGTTCTTACCTTGGATTCTTAAACCCATTTCTCCAGACTTTGACTCTGTAATCTACAGTAAATTCCTTTCTGTTAATACAAGGTTGGTTTGAATTACTTTCAACCAAGAGCTCTGGACAGCCACAGTGAGGGTAGATGGAATATTACAAAGGATGGTTAAGAGCAAATACATCCTATAAATCAATGAGTTATTACACTCTCATTTATTAACACTAGTCGGGGTTACCTGACTAGTGGGTCCCACAATTAGTATTGATTGAGCAACAACAATATGGGTTTTGCTCATTTTTATATTTCACAACTCACCCACTGCCTAGCGCACTGTAGACATTAAACAAATATTTTTGTTGTTGTTGTTGAATGAATTAAGAAAATACAGTCATTGAAATGAAGCGTTCCAGAAATGAGCTTGATAGGGGATAGGGTAAGCTATATATATATGGTAAGCAGTGCTGGACTAGAAGAGATATGAGTGGGAAAATTTCCAGGCTGCAGAAGTGGCAAGGAAATCTAAGCTTGTGGTTTATGTCCCCATGAAATGTACAATCTAGCAAAGAAGAGCAGAGTGACATCCAAGAAACAATTTGAGAACAATAAAAGCCAGAATTATATATAAATAAGGGGTAACTGGGAGAAAGTGACGGAAGAATGTGCGTACTGTGTGTATTTGACATTCTGCTGTTGGTGTTTGTCTGTCAAATTATCCCTCTCTTGCCAAGAATAAAGATGTGGGTAAGAAACAGTCCAGAACGGAGTATACACATTCTCTTTATATTGGTTTTGAATGATGTCAGCTGAAGCACTCTTTCTCTCGGATCTGTGTGTTGACAGAGTCATAGTACCATGTTTGTGTCCAAGAACAAATTAAGATTGAGTTCAGAAACTCTTATTGTGTTCTCACATTACAGAAGATGAGAAGCAAGAAGCCAGTTCAGTGATATTGCTGATACCATTCAACCCCTGTGGGAGCCACTCAATCATAACCAAGGGCCCTCTCAGTGTCAGCTGGGCGCTGTCAAATTAAAGTAGTGTTAAGAAGATGGACGCAGGCTATTTTCTAAGTGTCAGGGAAATCAAAGGTGATGTTTTCTGTCACCTCCTTGAAGAGACAGAAGGTGAATGACAATCAAAACCCAAAGGATGAAAGGAATTCAGTCATGTAGAGGTGCAGCTGCCGGTACCTTGAATAAAGGAACTGGACATTCCTAAGAAAACCCTGCATTGGGGTGTGGGCATAAATTGGCTGTAAGGGAGACACCTTGACAATCTGCTCCTCTGTGACTTATTGCAGGAATAGTCTGATAGAGGTCAGAGGGCATAAAAGGCACTTTAGATTGGCATCCGGTGTGGAGAACAGTGGAGAAGAGGGTGGCAAATTAATCTAGAGGAGGGAAATTAACATTACTAGCATAGTACAAAATGGTGGTTTTCATAGTAACATGCCGTTACCATGTTATGGAGTTTATTGCCAACATGCATGTGGCCAAGGACAGCCTTGAGAAAATCAGGTTGTAGATGCTTGTGATGCATTCATATTTTTTTTCCTTACTTGTGATCTGCCTGAGAACATTCTGCCTGTTCTGTGAGGCTCCTTGTGGTCTTACAGTAACCAATACCTAATAAAAAGCAAAAGAGAGTGATATTTTTTCGTCACACTTCAACACCATATTCAAATGGATGTGTGGAGCAAAGCCTTTACCTCACAGGCCAAGAAGTGAAAGACAGAGCTGGAGATGGATGGCAGTGGGAGTCCATGGTCAGCTTCCAGGTCATGCTCCTCAACAGCAGAAGGCCTCCACCACACACACACACACACACACAACACACACACACACACACACACTTCCCCCTTTTACATGTACCTTTATTTACCCTTCTGAAAAGAGAGGGATCTTTCTGGCCATATTATTGTATTCTGTTGAAATACAAAGTTCCTGAAATGACAAGAGATAACTTGAAACTCTCCTATCTATGAGCTGTCTTCCATCAAAATTAATGAGACTGGAGACAAAGTTCAGCGATGAAGTACATGGGCTCTTCTTTTAGAGGACCGAGATTGAGTTCTCAGGCCCACATGGTTGCTCACAAGCAGCTGTAACTCCACATCCAGTGGATTTGGTGCCCTCTCCTGACCTCTGCATGTACTGCAGCCCTTTGTGTACAGATATCCGTGTACATGAAACACCCACACACAAAATAAAAGTAATAGATTAAAATTTTAAATTGTGTTGTATTTCATTCATTGTGAATATGTGCTGGCAGGTTTGAAACAGTTGCTCAAATTAGAAAAATGAAATTACCCTTAGAAGCAACAATTCCATGAACATTGTAACTACTTAGGGCGATCCAGCACTTTCTCAGAAGCGAAACTTCACCCTAGAGCAGTTACACTAGAGCCTCTAATTGTAGACTTTATATATCAGCAGTGTTTAAATCTCCCTACACAGTTTAAATATGCAGCTAGAGTTAAGAAGTTTGAATCAGAGACTTAGGAAACCAGAGGCCACTGGTTATAGTCAGCTTTTTTATTTTTTATTATTTTTTTTTATTTTGGAGAATGTGCCCATTTTATTTAAGAAAAAAAAATGTTATAAGGCCACTGAGGGACTCACGTCTAAAATTAAATCACATTAGGATCCTCCGGAAGAGGTTAAAAAAAATATGGGGGGAAGCAGCTCATGAAACAAAAGAAGCAATGTAAGATTTCCAACATTTAAAACACTTTTTAAAAGCACGTGACTGTGTTTATTCAATCACTTCCATGTTGAAAATCGCTTTCTGTGGATTTTGTTTGCATCTGAGGAGACAACTAGAAATGCTAGAAAAAAATATGAAGAAAAATTCTCTTGGAGATGATCAGAGATCGACTAAAGCCAGACTTCATGAGCCATGACCCAGAAAGAAGAAAGAAAACTGAGCTGAGAGTTCCTGAAACAAAGCTTCCCTTGGGGCATTTGTGAATTCTAGTCTTGGTCGAGGCTGACCTTGAGTAAAGCAGCAAGGGAGATACAGTGAAGCCAGCAGGGCTTTAGGCAAATCTTAGGGGCTAGGGAGACATCAGTTTTAGTCGGCGATGCCAAGGCATCTGGAACTTCAGGGACCAAGATCTTGGAGATAGGAAATCCAAATAAATAAGCCCAGTATTTAGTGGTTTTCCCCTCAGAGGAATTTCCCAAATATTAATATGTTCAGACAAGGGCCCTGCAACCAAGTAACTTGCTAAAAACAGAGCAATCTTTCTAGAAGTCTCTGAGGGCTGAGCAGACAGATTCAGAAATCTTAAAGAAGGGGACCTGGGAAGTAGCCTAGGCTCGATGTAAGACTGCTAAAACTGTACAATATGAGATGTAATCAACCAAACTTCTTGGAATTGAAAATCAGACTGGTGTGTCTAACACTGACCATATCTGAGTGATCTATTCATTTCGTTGCCCATCAAACAAGGAAAGGCCCAGTCAAGGACAATATATCATCTAGAAATACCATCTGTGGTTCTCCAGCCTGCCATCTGTTTCAAAATGTGAGGCAAAGGAACCCTTATACACAGATGGCAGAGATTTAAATAGGTCCAACCACTACAGAATTCATACAGAGCTTCATGAAAAAAAAAAAAAACCTAAAAAAAGAGTCAACATATGACCCAGATTTACCACTTAAAGGACTATGTACACATGATTAAAGATTGCATGTACCTGCAATACTCTTAAGTCAATATACCGCAGAAATACTCACACATCTATGTTTACTGTAGCACTGTTTATAACAGCAAAGTTATGAAAGTTATGAGTTAGATGAGCATTGACCAATGAATGGTGAAGGAAACGTGGCACATACACACAATGGAGATTTACTTGTCCATCAAAGAGAATGAAATGGCGTCATCTTCAGGAAAATGGAGGAGACTGGATTTTACCATATTAAACTAAATAAGCCAGACCCAGAGAGCTGAATATCCATGTTTTATCTCTTTTAGGGGCTTTAGATTTTATATAAGCATATGAAATCATTTGTAAATATGTTATGAAAATGGAAGTGAACTGTCTGTGGGGACAAAGAGGACTAACAGGAGGGAGATGGGTAAGGAAGAGAGAGTGTATTGACAGGTAGATACAACCTGGTATACCACATACTCCTAAGAAAATACCTTCATAGAACCTACTACTATAGGCTGATAAAAATACTAGGTATTCTGAAAAAAAAAAAAAAAAACAGAAACTAGAATTAGAGTAATCAGTAACTGTCTAGAATCTGAGAGGAGAGATGAGTAAGTGACGTACAAAGGATTGTTAGCAGGGTGAGTCTATTCTGTATGACACCAAATGGACAGCACTACATCTCTATCAAACCCACAGAATGGAAAACACCAAGACTCCACTCTGAGTCAAACTATTGCCTTTGGGTGAAAACGACACATCAAGGTAAAAATGTGCATAATATTAACAGCAAGGAGGCTGCTGTGATTCATAGCAATAAAGGCTAATCCAGTAACGTCGCAATTCCACACCTGAGTATAGCCAATGGCACGGGCTCAAGTGACAAGAAACAAAACTTCAAAGAAACAAAAAGAAAAGTGAAAGGCTTTAAGAGTAATTTCCCGCAACTGATAAATCAACTAATCACAAAGTAGCATGGACATAGATGATTTAACAAAACAATTAATTTAATACAAACATATAGAACAATACATGTATAAAGAATAGCAAAATTCACATTCTTTTTTAGTACAGATGGGTCATTTGCCCATAGTGACTATACTTGTCTTCAAACTAAACCTCAATTATTTAAAAGGATTAAAATAATTCCCAGTTATAGGCTCTGAAATTAAGCTAGACCCGATAACATAAAGTGAAACTGTGGGTGCATTTCAGTGACAGAACACTTGTGTGGCATCTACACAGCCCTGGATTTGACCCCAATTCCACGAACAAAAATAACATAAAGTCAATATTGACCTACTTTTTAATTACTAAGACTTTTTAAGATCATATTTCTAAACTGAAGAAGTGACAATGAGATGGACAAAGCATTTTATCCGAATGATAACAAAAATACAGCTTTGCCCATTAAACAACAACAACAACAAAAACTTGTTAACATTATATAAACAAAGCGACAGGCTGCATTTAACACGCTGCTGAGAGGGGAGTTACTTATAAACACATATTTTCAAAGAACCAAAAGCAAGTGAATCCCAGGGAAATTAGAAGGGAGAAAACCTCAAATAATGAAAAGTGCAGAAATGAAAAACACTGGAAGAACCACAGGATCAATAAAAGAGAGCTGAGGGTTAAACTAACGAACCCAATGAGAAGAATGGGCACGGCACATTGTCAATATCAGGAACGTCAAACATGGGACATTTCTGCCACTTTTTTAGACACTAGAAGATGACAAAAGAGTTTCCAGTCAACCTCCATGGGTTAGAACCTGGAAACCCCCACTTTTATCCTCACAGCAAGAAATAAGCTAAAAAAAAGTCTTAGATCCACCAGAAAACTGAGGTCACATAGACTTTCTGTGAAGTCTAGAACCAAGTGTGTATGGAGACTCAGGTAACTGATGATCTAACTTTACCTTCAGGAAAAGCAGACAAAGCCAATGTCTGCAGGAGAACCTAAATGGAGATGTTAGGTAGTGGCTGCAAGCCAGGTGGAGACCAGCTCGGGAAGGGGCAAACTCTGAAGGACACACTTTCTTTTTAACTTCTGCAAACCGTACTGGGCTCTCAAGGTGAAGAGATGGGACAAACCAACTTTGTGTTTCAGACAAAGACAGCGGGAAATGAGTTGTTTTGAAATCTATTACTAAGTGAGTCATTGCTGGTTCAACGTCATAATAATTTCCAGTGAATCTGATGACAATGGTACATGAATCTAATGAGTGGCAGCCATGTTGTAAGAGAAAGGAGAGAGAGTTCAGAAGACTCTGCTACAAAGTACCCATGAGACATCCCAGAAGAATTGGAGAATGGACTGAGGTGAGCTGTAAGGTTATAGTGTATCCTCTAGCACAACCCATACCAAGTTTTGAATTTTCTATAATTACTATTACCAAGAGAAGATTGAAACTGGGATAGATTAAAGAGTGATAAAACAATGCACTGAATTAAGAATGGACACAATAGAGGGGATACTAAACTAACCATTAGTAATAACTTCACATGTTGGGGGGAGTTTGCTTAGTTGATACAGTGCTTGCCCAGCATGTATAAGCTCTGAGTTTGATCCCCAGTCCTTTATAAACTGAGTTCAATGGCACACACAATTAAATTTAGCACTGGGAAGAGAAGACACAAAGATCAGAAGGTCAAGGTCCTTCCTGGCTACATATCAAGTTTGAGATGAGCTTGAGATAGAGTGAGATCTCATCTCAAAATAATAATAACCTTACATTTTCAGTGATATCAATGTACATCTTAAAAGGCAGAGATTGTAAAATTGGATCTTCAAACTGTTTGTTTTTTTCTAATCAGCTTCGTATATCTACAGGAATTTCACCCTAAATATAAAAAGGCAGTTTAAAGTGATCTATGATGTTGAAAATGAATGTGACACTAGTATTAATAACGAAAAAGCTGGAGTAGCTAGAGCAATGTCAGATAAAGACAATAAGGAAAATGATCGGAGAAAGAATATTATGTAAGGCTGAAGAGGGCAATCCTTTAAGAAAACATGGAAGAACTTAATGTGTGCACGCACAACAACAGAGCTTTGAAGTGGCTCAAGAAAACTAGACTCTGAGGTATGGGGGTATTGTGTTCCCCACCACAGCCACTAGATATAGAGGCCAGAAAATAGTGGCACACATGCCTTTAACCCTATCACTTGGGAGGCATCCGTCTGGGTCTCTGTGAGTTTAAAGCCACGCTGGAAACAGCCAGGCATGGTGACTCATGCCTTTAATCCCAGGAAGTGATGGCAGAAGCAGAAAGGTATCCTTGAGGACAAGGAACTAGAGCCTGGTTAAGCTTGTAAACTTTTAGCAGCAATTCAGCTGAGTTCGATTTGGATGAGGACACAGACGCTTCCAGTTTGAGGAAACAGAATCAGCTGAGGAATTGGCAAGGTGAGGTGGCTGTGGCTTGTTCTGCTTCTCTGATCTTCCAGCATTCACCCCAATACCTGTCTCCAGGTTTGTTTTTACTAATAAGAACTTTTAAGATTTATGCTACACTGAGGAGAAACTGACACACCCACCATCACATTGAAGAATCAGCCAGCCTCCCATCTCAGATTTAAAAGCCATCTTAAAGTAAAGAGAAACTAGGTTCATGCCTGTTTATGATTACACCTGTTTCTCAAGGAGTGGGCTATGCCCCACCTGTGACCTTAATTACAAATAGTTCTGCATTGCCTGCTCCAGAAATGACAATCACATCTTTGTTTCAAAAAGTTATTAATCATCTTGCAACCCCACCTTTGTTTCAAAACACACATTCTTCGAAGGCCCACACAGGAAGTTCACCAGGAAACACAACATTCTGGGCTGTAAAGCACACCTCAGCAAATAGAAAAGAAAAAAAAAAATAATGAGATAAAAAATGCAAAGTACTTTCTCAGACCATAAGAGAATTAAATTAAATATCTGGAAACCTCAAAATATCTGCAGATTAAACAGCACTTCTGAATAACACACAGACTGGAGAAGTTTAGGAAGCATATTTTAAATCTTTTGTATTAAAAAGAAAAAAGTCAAAATCTATGGGGTGCATTCAATGTTTAGGGGAGGAAGAGGGAATTAAACTATGAAATGCATGTGCTAGAAAATATCTAGGGTCAATTCTCCAAGGTTTCACCTTAGCAAACCAGAGGAGAGAAGGTATAAGCAAACTCTAACCAGGAGAAAATAACAGACAAATTCTAAACAAGGAGATTTGTCTGACTATTATTACTAAAAATGGTTAGCATTATCACAAAGCCAGATAAGTCTATGGATTGTTGCAACCACTAGAAACTTAAAGAGATGTAACAACTAAATGCAATTCCCTCCTCCAGACAAGATCTCAGGACAGAAATAAGATGTTAAGTAAAACAAAGGACTCTTAATTAACCACAGTGTGTAGTTAATATATTATCACTGTGGTTTTGTTGGTTGTAAGAAGTGCATGTGTTAGAGACCTAGCTCAGTTGGTAGTCTACTATGCCTGCTAACAGGCTAAATGTAGTACCCTGGGTTTGACCCCCAGCACTTAAAAAAAGCTTCATGGTGGTACACCTATAATCCTAGCACTCAGGAGGTGGAGGATGGGGGCTGAAAGTTCAAGGTCTAATTCAGTTATGTAGTGAATGCAAGGACAGTCTAAATTATATAGGGCCCTGTCTCAATGCATAACATATAATAATGTAATAACACTATACCATCATCTTTTCATTGTTATGACCAAATGCCAGATAGGAAGCAATCTAAGGAAGAAATGGTTTATTTTGGCTTTCTGGGATGGGTGGCAATCATCATGACAGGGATGCTGTGGTGGTAGGAATTTGATGTAGCTAGTAACACTGCATCAGCAGTCAGGAAGCAGAAACACATGAATACTGCTGCTCAGTTTATCTTCTCTTTATTCAATCCAGGACCCTACTCCATGCAATAGTACTGTCCTAAATTTAGGGCATATTTCCCCACCTCAGTGAAGCCAATCTCGAAACTCCTACACAGACATGGCCTGAAGTTGTTGTTAAAGTGACTCTGTATCCTACCAAGTTGACCTTCAAGATATCCCACACTAATACATAATGTTAATAACAAGGGAAGTTAACTATGTGGTGCTGTGGGATAATGCTCTTGTACACTGGTTTCATAAAACACTGATTGGCCCGTAGCCAGGCAGGAAGTATAGGTGGGATAAGCAGACAAGGAGAATTCTGAGAAGAGGAAGACTAAGTCAGGAGATGCCAGCCTGCTGTGTGCATGTTATGGCACACAGGTAAAGCCATGAAAAATATGGCAACATATAGATTAACAGAAATGGGCTGAGTTTGAGCTCGTCAGTGGTAGGCCTGAACTAATGGCTGGGCAGTTTTAATTAATATGTGCCTCTGTGTGTTTACTTGGGTCTGAGTTGCAGCAGACTGTGTGGGACATAGGAAACCTTGTGACTACAGTGTGGCAAATCTGTAAATCTGAAACTCTTCTAAAGTATAAAATCTATTAATAAAGACACTAAGAGAACATTCTTAATTTTATTCAAAGAGAGTTAAAAGTTTAAAAGAATTTACAAACACACAAGGAAAGTTCTAAGTTACCAAAATTGACATTGGGAAATATCAACATATTCTTACATACATTAAGAAGGTGAATCTTTATTTAAAAATCTTTTGACATAGATATTGCCAATTCCTCCTGGTTTTATAGATAAATCTCCAGAACACATAGAAATGACACAAATTATTTGGAGAGGGGGTTTAGAAAGAATTTTATTATAGGTTCACAGACACAAGTTTAAGAAGCAGCAGAACTCCTGTTTGCCAAAAGCAAGTCCCAAGAAAAGGATTACCACTGAGTGTGGGTATTTATGGATTCATAAGGTTTTTCTGCATGAGACGTGGAGAATGAGCTAGTCTTTCCAGTTGATCTGCCCATGAGGTACTCATGTGCCTCCATCCTAAGCATTGAGATAGTTCCAGTCACAGCCCTATGGACAGCTTCCAGGTAACTGAATGAAAGGAGAAACCAAACAAATGGAATTATAACAAGATATCAGGCCAGGAAGGAACACCACTAAACACTCTGGAGTTTGTGGCCCCTTGTGAGGACATAACCAAGGGTATTTCTGGTTGTGAGCAAGGAAAAGAATCAAAGTCCCCCTCTTTAACCAACCTGGCCAGGTCTGCCCACCATGCTATATACACAATTACCCTTGCTATATTGGAGGGAGTACAGGTGTGTGGCAGAATGAATGCTTCATTGGATTCCACATATAATTTAAAAACTTATTTATTTATTCTTCTCTCATCCAACTCATCCTGACCACAGCTTCCCTTCCCTCCACTCCTCCCAGTCTCCCCCCACCTCCCTCATCCCTAGATCTAGATCCACCCCTATCAATCTTCCCCAGGAGAAAAACAGGCCTCCCAGGGATACCAACCAAATATAGCACAACACGACACCGTAAGACCAGGCACAGACCCTCACATCAAGGCTGGATGAGGCAATCCAGTAGGAGGAAAACGGTTTCAAGGGCAGATAAAACAGTCAGAGACACCCCCATTCCCACTGTCAGGAGCCTCCCCAAAGCACCAAGCCAACACACATAACACATATGCAGACAACCTAGCACAGACCCATGCAGGCTCCACAAAGGCTGCTTCAGTCTCTGTGAACCTCCATGAGCCCTGCTTAGTTGGCACCACAGGATGTTCTCGCCTGACGTTTTGACTCCTTCTGGCTCCCACTATTCTTCCTTGGCATCTTCCACAGGGTTCCCTCAGCTCCAAGGGGAGGGACCCAGTGGAGACCTCCAACCTAGGCTCTCTCTTTGCCTAATTTTTTGGCTGTGGGTTTCTGCATCCACTCCCATCTGCTGCTGGAAGCAGCCTCTCTGATGGCAACTGGCACCAATCTAGGAATATAGCAGAACATCGTTAGGAATCATTTCACTGATTTTATTTATTTGTTTGTTTTGACCAATCGTGTTTTGTTCTACCCTAGGTCTCTGGGCTATCCAGCCTCGGGTTCCTGGACATCCAGGCAGCTTCAGGCATGGGTCCCTCCCATGGCATGAGCCTCATATTAGACCAGTCCCTTTCTGTGGCATCATTGTCCCAGCACATCTTGTAGGCAAGACAGATTGTAACTCAAACATTTTGTGGCTGGGTTGGTGTCCCAGTATCACCACTGGAAGCTTTGCCTAGTTAAGGAAGATGACCGGTTCAGGTTCCATATCCTCCATTACTAGGAGTCCTCACTAGTCCTCACCCTCATAGATTCCTAGGAGTTTCCACTGCACTAGGTTTTCACATCACCCTCTCCCAATGCCCTCCAATCCTGTCATCTCTTTCGGTACTCCCTCCACCTGTTCTTTCCTATTCCCATCCCCACTTGCCCCCAGTCCACACTAGCAACATCTATTTTGTTTCTCCTTCCCTGGAAGATTCATGCTTCCCCCTAGAGATCTCCTTGTTTCTTAGCCTCTCTGGGTCTGTGGATTGTAGCATGTTACTGCTTATTTCACAGCTAATATCCACTTACAAGTGAGTACACACCATGTCTGTCTTTCTGGGTCTGGGTTACCTCATTCAGGATATTTTGTTTTCTAGTTCTATCCATTTGCCTGCAAATTTTATGATGCCCTTTTTTAACAGCTGAGTAATATTCTATTGTGTAAATGTATCACATTCTCTTTATCCATTCTTTGGTTGAAAGACATCTGGGTTGTTTTCAGTTTCTGGCTATTATGAGTAAAACTATTACGAACATAGTTGAGCAAGTATCCTTGTGGTAGGCTGGAGCAGAATTGACATAAATCCTATACAGACTTTTTCAGAATAAAGATCAATTATTTATTTAATGAGGATATTAATAATTTAAAAATATGAAAAAGTCACAAAAGTAAAAAATTATCAGTCAGTTCCTTAAAGTAAAATTTGCTTGGTCTGCTTGAGGGCCCAATGGCAGTGGAATCAGGATCTATCCCTGGTGCATGAGCTGACTTCTTGGCACCCATTCCCAGTGGTGGGATGTCTTGCTCAGCTTTGATGTAGTGTGGAGGAGCTTGGTCCTGCCTCACCTGAATGTACCAGGCTTTGTTGACACCCCATGGGAGGCCTTATTCTTTTTTAGGAGTGGATTGGGGTGGATTGGGGAGGGGAGGTGGTAGGGAGAGTAGGAGGAGGGATGGGAGGGGCAACTGTGGTTGGTATGTAAAATAAAAATTTAAATAAAAAAAAGAAAAGAAAATTTAAGCACCTACGAAAGTAGACGAAACTATTTATCATACACTCTGTACATGCAACGGCAACATAATGGACCAGGAGGAAATTACATAGCCATCTCAGTGACACAGAAGTTTAAGAGGAGTTAAGTTTTGTGATGTCAAAACTTTAAGTAAGCAGAGATACGGGGTCAGTTTACTGCTCTGGTAAGGAATACACATGGGAACTACAGCAGCTGTAATAGTCGCTTATCCTATATAGAATTTCATTCTGGTGAGCTTGGGATGAGCCAAAGATCACTGTCTTCCATTCAGTATTGTACTTGAGAGCTTATCTATTTCAACAAAGAAAAAAAGAGTCTCAACAAGTAGGAAGAGAGAAATGAAACTGTCGTTAAAATATGACGTGAGAGTTTGCATGGCAGTTACCTTTCCCCAGTCTGAAAGTGTTTAGAGAATGTCCACAAAGTGGCTGAATATAAAACTAATATTTAAAATTAAATGTTTTCCTATATTTTGACATTAAAATTTAAAGATGCTATTTACAATTCTTAAGGATATGCTCACACAGTTTCTTCTACACTGAACACTTCGAGATATTATTGAGAAAATTTTAACAAAGTCTATGGAAAGGATGAACAACTAGTTCTGATAGGCTGGAAGATAAAATATTATGAAGATATTACAAAATTAATATACACTGTATGTATCAATGTCTATCAGTATATAATGCAATCAAAACCCACTAAAGAGGAATGTGTACTTGTTTGTGTGTGTGTGTGTGTGTGTGTGTGTGTACATTGATAAGAACAGTCTAAATTTCTTATAGAAACAAAGTGACAGGAGTAATCAAAAAATATTGAAAATAAATAATAAATATGAAAAATTTGTACTAAAAAAACCATATTATAAATCTTTGGTGATTGAAATGCTATTGTATTCACACAATAATCAAATAGGACAGTGTACAAAACCACACTCACACATGTAAGTTCAGCTAGTTGGTAAGAAAGCTAGACATGAAGGGTATGGAAATAAAGACCACTGTACTCAATGTCGCTGGGTCATTTGGATATGGTATAGTAAAGGTAAATCTTATCTTTACCTCACAGGTCATACAAACACTACCTCAGCTTGAACAGGTATCACAGGAGTAATCATGGACTAAACATGAATGCTAAAGCAATAGTGATTCTAGAAGAAAACTGGTGAGAACATTTTCACAGTATCTAATGGACAAAATGTCTTATCCAGGATAGAAAATGTACTAACCATAAAAACAAATGCCTGAAGGTAGGTGTACATCAAAACTGAGAATTTTTATATTAGAAAGTACTACTTGTGAAGTCAAATGAAAATGAGTGAGTGAGAAAGGGATATTTGATATATGTATATTAGACAGACTTTTGGAAAGAATATATAAAGAGCACCTACATATCAATAAGAAAAAAGTAAAATGGATGGGAAAATAAGAAGATATTTGAATAATTATAAAAAAATCAAAATGCAAAAAAAAAAAAAACAGTTTTGAAGTTCACACACTTCATACTAGGCAAAGTGAAAAGAGTCAGAGACTGCCATGGTGTGGCACAACTGAGACTCTAATGTACTACTAATAATAGCACAATTTGGTTTAAAAATACTTAAAATAGCCGGGCGGTGGTGGCGCACGCCTTTAATCCCAGCACTCGGGAGGCAGAGCCAGGCGGATCGCTGTGAGTTCGAGGCCAGCCTGGGCTACCAAGTGAGCTCCAGGAAAGGCGCAAAGCTACACAGAGAAACCCTGTCTCGAAAAAAAACCAAAAAAAAAAAAATACTTAAAATACTTAGCATCAACTAATAAAACTACTGTACCTGTGACTGTTTATGATCCAGTAATTTTACTGCTGGGTATACTAAGTACAAATGTTCATATGTTCCACCAAAAAGCGTATACAAAAACATATATTAGAACCACTCCTAGTAGCCAAAAAATAGAAAGAATTAAAATCTTCACTAATAATGTGTTTAGATACAATGCAGCACGTTTCCACCATGGAACAGAACACACTAACAAAAATGAAATATTGTTCTTCCCAACAGACTATCTCACATACATAAGCTAAGCAAAGGAAACATGTTTCATGTCAACCTACATGGGAAAAGCTTCTTTCTACAGTAGATGGCAGTTGGCACAACCAGTCAAGGGCAGAAAATAGGACTATAGGGTGTGCAGCACTGAATATGACATCTCTTCTGCACTCTGAGACTAACACAGCCCATCAACGTGCAGAGAATGAGGGCGCACAGCACTGCACAGGACATCGGCCCCACCCACTCCTCTGAAGGCTCTGAGACTATTTCAGAAGAGGGAGTGAAAATGCTGTGAGAGCCAGGGCTGGTGGAGCACTACTACAAACCAGTGTTTTCTGGGACTAACAGGGTTGTTGCACACACAAATTCGCTGTTGGTGGAGATCAAATCTGCCCAAACTGCACCTTGGATGGGAGAGGAGTTGACAGAGCTCTGCCCTACTTGCTATTAGCAACTGAGGGCTGATGGGAGAGGGAGAGTCATTTTTCCTCTAGGGTGGGGACCTCGTAGCTTGCCCATGCTTCAGTAGACGGGCCCACACCTGTGCACATGCTGGCAACACTCAATGGGCTCATTGGGTTAAAAATGTGAAAAAAAAATGAAGAGTACATGAGATCAGAAGGGAATGTAGGAGGCTTTGGGAGGAGCTAGAGGAGAGGAAGTTAGGGTTGGATTTAATTGGAACACCTATATCGATGCATAAAATTCTCAAGCAATAAGTGAAAATTACTTTTAAACTATAAAAAAGAAAGCTGCTAAAAAATGCTTATTGTAAAGTTGCATGACATAAGGTTTAAAACAGGAAGACCAATGTCTTGCACTGACTCTACAGTGGCAGTTTTCTTTGGGACTAGAGGAAATTTCTGAAAAGCCAGATTGGAGGCATGGACTGTTTGACCCATGATCTGTGACAATCACTATGATCTAACTAGGATTTGTGTACATTTTAAAAACGTTAGATTTTAGTGAACGATGACTCTCAAAGATAGTATTTTAATGACATTAGTAGCTCTAAAAGAATGATGAAGTAACAGTTCTAATTTTAAGTGGTATTTATAACACACTAGAAAATAATCTATTCCAGCCAGTTACATTAGTAAAAGTTTTAGATATTAATGAAAAATAGTACAGAGTCATTAAATATTTTTCTTCAAAAATATTAGAAGTGGTGACGGTGGGGATTTACAGTTTGAGCTCTCCCTCACTGTGAGCAGACATCTAAGAATTAAGGTTACAGCCACATATAGGCAGCTCAGCAGAGAAAGCAGTGACCTACACAGAGGCTGTGTCAAGAAGAAAAGGAGGCAATTTTGAATTGTGAACTGTATTTTCCTCAGAAAACAAGTCTCCAATCAGTCGGATCATTATTATAGCCCAATTTCACAGTTGGTTAAATAAGTAGGTAACACAAGGGTTGATGAAGAGTTTTTTCCCTCACTCAATGGTTGTGCTGCACATCAGCATGGCTCCGGGTTCTCAAACATCCCCCACATAGAGCAGCAGCTGTGTGTGTGTGTGTGTGTGTGTGTGTGTGTGTGAGAGAGAGAGAGAGAGAGAGAGAGAGAGAGAGAGAGAGAGAGAGAGAGAGAGAGAGAGAGAGAGAGAGAGAGCCTTCACTGGGACCAGTGAACTTGAATATGTTGTCAACAGAAAAGGAAGCATTGGTGATAACTGGTGGGAATCAACCTTCACTGCAGTTATTTCTTGCTTTCTCAAAAGTGCCCCCTGTTGGTCAGTTGAGGCATTGTGTTTCAGACCAACATGGGACTTATTTTAAAGGAGGGTTAATTACTTGCTCTCATTTTTCTGCTTCCAAAACTTTCTAAGTCACCCTGTTTTCCACTCTCCCTCTGCTTGGTGTGCTGAGAAACTTATCCTGCGTGATGTGACTGTAGTAGTTGCATTCCTTGTCCCTGGGACAAAATACCTAAAGAAGGAGGAGGAAGAGGAGGAGGAGGAGGAGGAGGAGGAGGAGGAGGAGGAGGAGGAGGAGGAGGAGGAGAAGAAGAAGAAGAAGAAGAAGAAGAAGAAGAAGAAGAAGAAGAAGAAGAAGAAGAAGAAGAAGAAGAAGGGTTTCCATTGGCTCGTGTTCTAAGACAAAGCATTCCATCATGGCAGAGGAAGTAGGACCTAGGGCAAGGTGGCAAGAGCTTGTCACCAGACCTCCTCACATCTTGGTGGACTGAAAAATAGAAATAGCATGTCCAAAAGCTGATGGACTGTAACCCATAAGCCCGCCCTTCAGTGACCTACTACCACCACATAGCCCCTCCAAAAGATTCCATGCTTTTTCAGAAGACAGCCACTAGCATGTTGAGACATTTCATATTCAAAGCATAACGTTGACATAGTATAAAACAAGGTGATAGCCATTTTAATATGTGTCCTGATGTATTAGTTTCAACCTCAAAATCTTCTTACCCTCTTCTCTCCTCACTCTTTCATCTCTTAGTGTGAACTCATCTTCCTATTGTTTCAGGCTTCATCTGCTGTGCCCCCTTCTAGCACTTCTAGTCAATCCTTCCCTCTTGCTTAACTACAGACCTTTATTCTCCCTCCTAATTTCCATCTGGTCTCCTCCATTTCCTCCTTTGAATGGGCATCTCTAGAACCCCTCACACTTAATACTGTCATTTTCTCCATCGGCTGATTCTTCCCTGGAACGGCAATGTCTTTGGTACTGTGTGACTTCACCTAATTCCATGTCTTGTTCTCTCTGTCTTCATTGCTTCCTCATCCCCTGGCCCTATAGAAAAAGGCGCTCATTCAGTGCAATGCTGCCAGTGTCTGTCTTCTCACCCCACTCTTTCTGCCCTCATCCCCTTCATTCCTGTGATGTTAGACTCCCATCCATGAATTTTAGATACGTGTTGTTGGTTAGACTTGGCTTCAGCAGGGTGTTCTTGGGTAATATGTGTTGACACCTAAGCCATGTATTTACCTACTCTGCAGAATGATATACAGATAGTATTTATATGCTTATATATTCTCAGTATTAAGTTACTCAAATGCAGGGGCATGTATACGTCTCACATTTTAGAAGTGACAGCAGTGGTGGCTTTAATGTTGTGTCTCCCTGCCTCCTTTGACTCCCACAGAACATCTGAAGGGCCAGCTCCCTGGCTCTGCACCAAAGACTCGGTCTCCGAGGATAGTGGCACCATATGCGAGGCCGGTGCCTCCCTGCAGCGTGTGAGTCAGCAGCCACGAGTTTGCATTTTGGAAATAGTTTTGGCAGCTGGCGGAATTATCCTGAGGTAGTTGAGGCTGTTATCTCTAAGTGGAGAGAAAGAGTAATCTGAGGGTGAGGTTAGGCAGCATGGAGTCTGTGGAGGGCTAGCAATTAGGCTAACCAGCAGCAGCCTGGGAAAGGTTGGAAACAAACTTTCTGCTGAAGCTGAATGTGAGTTAGAGCCAGAAAATTCCTGGGACACCACATAAGCCAAGCTTTGCATTTCACAGATAAGGAGCCGGGAGAGGTTGTTATGAAGTCCAAAGTTACATGAATAAGTCAAAGGCAGAGCCACAATAACACTCCGTCGCTCCAGCTCTGAGGGCAAAGGCAGGCTCTCGACTGTTCTGTACTGCCGCAGATGTTTGCCAGTGTTTGCTCAGGACCAGCATGTTGGTCTTCTCTGCTGGGCCTCTTGACATCAGCGAGTCCTTACAAGCATTGCTAATGAAAGGTTTAGCAACACGTACTTCAAACATGACCAACAGCAACCACTTTCCAGGAGCTCAGTTGTCTAGCATCTACGTAGACCGTGTCGTCGGCCGGAATCTTGGCATTCTAGATGAGGGGACCCCCACGTTTACATCATCTCTCTAGCTTCATAGTCTCATGGCCATTTTTGTTATTTCTATACAGAAGTCCACTCTCAAGGCCATGCCCAGATGTTACAACTGCCAGGGGACATTCTATTTTAGCCCATCAGGATGATGGTGATGAAACGCTACCCACTGGTAGATGAAGAAAAGCAGAAACTGTCTATCAGGCACCAACACAATGTCTGGTGAGAGCAGTTTTCTGGTTCATAAATGATGTCTGCTAGCATCTCATGTGACAGAAAGAAATGTACATCTCTCTGGGCCTCCCTTTTGCTTTTTTCTTTCTTTGTATTCCTTTCTTGAGATATTTTTGCTATGTAGGCTAGGCTGACTTTGAACTCATGACCCCTTTGCCTCAGCCTCTTGAATTCTGAAATATAGCTCCATGCCATTGCACCTGCTTAGTTCTCAAGTATAAGGACATTAACATCATTCACAGCAATGCCACTAACATCATTCACAACAATGGCACTAATGCCATTCACAACAATAGCAATGACTCTATTAACAAAAATGGTGCTTTCATGCTAATTACCTCCCAACCCATTGTGATAAGGTTTCATCGTAGACATTTAGGGGTACTTTCCCTCAGTAAGATTTCATTCTGCACAATGGATCTCTTATTTGTCTGCTTCTAGACTCTAAGTGTGACATCCCAGGACATTCCCAGGCCTATCTGTCTCCCAAACTTTTCTTTCTTCCATTTTCTCCTCCAGCTTAAGCCACACAGTCATCTCAGCCTTGTTCCTGGCAACACTTTTGAGTCTCCCACCCTGTGATCCCTGTGTACTATGCTCAACCCATTATGCACTGATCCTGATGCTGAGCTCAGCTGAAGAAAATACCTAGCTGTCTACAACAAGATGGCCAGTTCAGACTCCGTATCCTCTATTATGAAAAGTCCTCACTAGGCTCTTCCTCATAGATTCCAGGAAGTTTCTGCTGCACTAGGTTTCCACACTCTCCCCCAAGTGCCCCCCAGTCCCTGCTGTCTCTCCCTTCATACCTCCCATCAAGTTGGTGGCCCAAGAGAGTCCTGTGGAGACCCCTAAACAAGTCAAGCTGATGCTAGGACAGAGGGTCACTCTCTGAAAACTGACAGCAGCACTCCATTGCCAAGAACAACACCCACACAGGTCACTGGATGTAGAGAGGTACTGCATAGAGCCTTCACCCCTACAGGAAGGTACTCTGCAAGGCTACTGAAAGAGAAAGCTGAACACCAACCCAGCCACAAAACCTTGAACCTACAATCTGTCCAGTCCGCAAGATGTGCTGGGACAACAGGGGCACAGAACTTGTGTGAGTGATGAACCAATGTCTGGTTTCACTTGAGGTGCATACCATGAGAGGGAGCCCATGCCTGACACTGCCTGGATGGCCAGGAGCCAGAGACTGGATAGCTCAGAGACCTAGGATAGAACTAAACAGGACTAGCAAAATATAAAAGTTCAATGAAACAATTCTTAATGATATTCTGCTATACTCATAGATTAGTTCCTTGTACAGTTGTCATCAGAGGAGCTCAGATATGCAGAGACCCACAGCCAGTCTGCCAAGAGAGGATACATTGAAAGTCTTTATTAAGTCCCTCCCCCTTCAGAGCTCTGAGAACCCTGTGGAATAGAGGAAGGAATGGTTGTAGGAGTCAGAGGGGATAGAGAATACCAGGTGAATATGGCCTATATGGCGTCACAGAGACTGAAGCAACAAGCCTGGGGCCTGCATGGGTCTGTACCAGGTCTTCTGCATAGATGTTATGGCTGTTAGCTTGGTGTTCCTGTGGGACTCCTCACAGTGGGAGCAGTGTGCCTCTGACTCTTTTGCCTGCTCTTGGGACTCTTTTCCTCCTTTTCCAGCCTCTCTATGAGGACTTTGGCCTTGTCTTATGGTATCTTCTTTTGTCGTGTTTTGTTGTCTCTTGGAGGCCTACTCTTTTCTGAGGGAAAATGGGGGGAAGGAGTGAATCAAGGAGAGAAGGGAGATGAGAAAGAGCTGGGAGGAGTGGATGGAGGGGAAACTGTGGTTGGGATGGATTGTATGAGAGAAGAATCTATTTTGTTTGGTTTTTTTTTTTTTTTCATGTATACAGTGTTCTGCTTGCATGTATCCCTTTGGGCCAGAAGAGGGCAACAGATTTCATTATAGATGGTTGTGAGCCACCATATGGTTGCTGGGAATTGAACTCAGGACCTCTGGAAGAACAGCCAGTGCTCTTAACCTCTGAGCCATCTCTCCAGCCCCCTATTTTCAGTTTTAAAAAGAAGAAGAAAATACTAAGTTGTCACACTTGATTGCTGGGACAGAATTATTATTTCTGCTCTCACATGGGTCCTTGGTACAGCTCAACAATCTTTTATTCTCAATTTCCCACATATCATCAAATCAGGAGTTTGGAATTGCCTCCTCCATTTGACTCACAACTTTCATAAATGAGCCTATCTCCTAGGATGTGAAGTGAGAGCCCAGGGTTGAAAGCACAGTTCTCACCTACAGCCAGAGAATCACATCTTGGTCCATCTTTTCCCTTTCTGACCTATGAAGAGGTTTAGAAGTATGCCTACACATTTCTCCCCGGCCTTCTTCCTCGTGAGCTGAATGGAAACAGAAATCATTTCAAAAATAAAAAGTCTTTGCATGAAGAGAAGGCAGGCCTTTTCCTGTCCCTCTCTGCATTGGTCCAGTAAATCAATGTCTAGAACTCACTGTCTCTGAGTTTCACACATACTCACATCCAGTCACAAGCACACACATTTGCATGAAGAGGTTCTTATCAGCCAATAAAATTAACGCTTTTATTTAGTAACATCATCTTAACAGAATGCAGGGAAAGACTAATGTTGGTGGATGTTATCTTTGGCCATTGCGCGCTTATGGTCTGTTAGGTAGTTCAGGTTATTTCCACCAGTCAGAAGAAGTCAATTCTCAGCAGTTAACATTACATAGTTAAATTCTGAGATCATTTGAAGTAGGAGTTTTCCAAAATCCCCAATCTTCTTATTTCCCAAATTTCTAAATCAGCAAGTCAGCTTTGGACTGCTTCATAAAGTAGTTCTGATACCCATGAGTTCCAGGCATGCATCCCGGAATTTAACTAAGCAGTAACTGCACCAATGATATTTCCCCCCATAAACACCATCTCCACTGGGAGAAATTACTTAGTCATCTGTAGATGAGAAATTCAGACACTTTGATGGCCTAGATTTGGTAGAAAACATATTATCTACTTTCACCCAGGAAGCCAAGAGGTATGAAGGGATGGAATTCTCCGAGGGAATCTCAGTCTTTGTCCCTCCCAGATAAACATAAGCTGTTCATTTTAGTGTTTACTGGTATCCTCAAGGTTGTCATTAACAACCCAGACATGAGGAGAAGAACCAGTGTGTTCTGTGTTTTCACTAAATACCAGTATTTTTCTGCAGCAATTGAAACTCCAGTCTGATAGCTATTATGCTGCTCAGAGAGACTAACTCAGACTGCAAATGTTCTTTCTAGCTAATGGGTTGGGTCCTGACCCTGAGGCCCTCATGAGGAAGGACAGAGCAGAAAGAATAGGGAACTTATGGGTTTGCTCACCGCGACTCACTCCTAACCTCCATGTTACACTTGGCGCAAGCCACGGTGTTCACAGCTGTACTTCTTTCTTGAATTTGTTTGGAGCTAATAGGTGACGGTCCCTGAGCCAGGGAGGCCCATATGAGTGACACCTTTTTTCTTTCTCAAAGTTAGTTTGTCTTATGTCAGAAATAACCTCACATAACTCATTACTTCTCTTTATTGAGTCTAAAATAAAGTTGCGTGTCATTGGATAGTTCATGAAGTCATGCACACATGCTCCTAATATGGAAAGCAATAACAGAGGGCTTTACGGAACTTAAACATCCAATTGCTAACTATCCTCTCCTCATCCAACAAAGAACAAAAGACGAAGTGTTAGGATTTAGCTTATTCTACTGTTTTCAAGTATGGCGTTTGGGGAGAGAAAGATGGGGTGGGAGCTCGAGAGTAATTGAAAATAAACGTAGGCTGAATATCCTTGGGAAAGTCCAACTAAATTTAGGAGGATTTATGAATATTTAGTAAGCAGAGTGATTCATGGATTCCAGGAATGAGTGGGAACCTTGCCTTTGGTACTTGCTATCAACATTTTCTACAATGTGACATTGGCTTAGAGGCCCTGTACACCAGATCCCAGCACAATAAGCGCAGCAAATTAAATGGAGCTCCAGAGGGTATGGACCTGGACCAGGAAGTTCTCTTTATTAATGTGTTCAGGGGAGAAGTCACATTCTGACGACATTGCTTCCTTGCAGATAAAGATGGGAACAA
The DNA here is from genome assembly GCF_004664715.2 of Peromyscus leucopus. Taxonomy (NCBI): domain Eukaryota; kingdom Metazoa; phylum Chordata; class Mammalia; order Rodentia; family Cricetidae; genus Peromyscus; species Peromyscus leucopus. Next base: position 60,301,472 of record NC_051068.1, read on the forward strand.
CCCCGAAGAAAAACATGCTAAAGACAGCTCAGGTTTTTGGCAGCCGGGTTCATTTCCCTGTGCATTTGGTAAAGTTAGGATTTGACATCATCCAAATTACCCACTCCCGGGTTAAAGACTCAGCCCCCTCCCCGTTTTCCCATGCTGCCTCTGACATCTCTCCTCACTCTGACATCTTCTTGGCTGTGGTGGAAACTTTGACACATAAATCCCACTTGTCAAATGATACTGTTAAACAAGCATCCAAGTGTCAGCACATGGTCGGCTAGTCTGGGGACTCGAGAATAGGCCCAGGGACACCTCTGTGGCACTGTGGCAGCTTTCATCTGCCTCCAGCCATCTGCAAGTAATTTGAAACTCGTTTCCAATGCAGCGAGCAAGGTTCTTTAGCCTGGTAATATAGCGGCCAAAAGAAAGAGCCAGAGTCATCAGAAAGTCTTAACTCCTAATGAGTAGATAAAACTGCAGGTTTTTAAGACCTGCCTCAGACCAGTCCAATAGCATTCATCATGTGGTCTGAAACCTCCTTTGACTTGCAAACCTCACCACGAAGCCCTCTCCCATTAAGAGATCATCCCTCTGCTCCCACCCCCACCCACCTTGGGCTCACATCCGTGGCTCTGAAAATGGCTGCGACCCTGTAAGGACTTCTGAGGATGCCTTGACATCTAAATCTGAGATGCTTCTTTCTCACTTGAGGATAAGAACATCCTTAGAGGTAAGATACAGAAAGTCTTGTGAGATTAGAAGTGGGTACCTTCTTGGACAGCCAAACCTGTAAGATACCTCGTCCTATGATGGACAGCGCTTTCCATGGAGACTGTGGGTGAGTTTGTGATAATGGTTCCGAGATCAAGTGCCGTGGTGAAGAGGAAAATCAAGACAGGGATGATCCAGGAAGAGGGTATCGCATGAGAAACATCAGGTCTTTTCTTGGCCAAAGTGCACCCCACTGAGTGTCAGTTTGTTCTTCTGAGCAGTGGGAATATAATAGCTACTCTGCAAAATGTTCCCTCCTCCTCCTTCCCTCTGTCCTGCCTTTCTTTCTTCCCCCATTTCCTCCTTTTCTTGCTATTTTCACAGTAGGAAACAAGCAGAAGGAGCTATTCAGAGGTGGCTTTTCTGTGGCTCTATGGAAGATCTACCCTCAGGGCCCAGCACTAATACTTCTGTCCCCTTTGAAGTATTTCTTCAGCTTCCCATACAGTGAAATAGGACCAAGCAAGATGGGTGGAGTAACAGACTAGATTCTGAATGTCACTGATGCCAAGAGAATTTAAATCTGTCCTCATACACAAAAGCTTGAAACAGCCTGGAAGAAATTCTTCCCAAATTTCACAGTGACCCTCAGCATGTGTAGAACAATCTATTAACAAGGTTAAAGAACACAAGAAGCCTGAGTGAGGTAACCCAAACCCAGAAAGACAGTTATGGTATGTACTCACTCATTGGTGGATTATAGATATAAAATGAACAATCAGACCACAACCCATAGAACCATAAAGGCTATATATATATATAGCATGGAGGTCCCTAGGACGACTGTGGCATATAATAAATTACAGTTTTACTCAATTATTGAAAAAAAATAGCCAAATGAATGGAAACACATGAACTATGAACCAAAGACTGAGGGGCCCCCAGCTGGATCAGGCCCTCTGAATAGGTGAGACAGTTGATTGGCTTGATCAGTTTGGGAAGCAACTAGGCAGTGGGACCAAGTCCTGTGCTCATTGCATGAATTGGCTGTTTGAAACCAGGAACTTATGCAGGGACACTTGGCTTAGTCTGGGAGGAAGGGACTGGACCTCCCTGGACTGAGTCTACCAAGTTGATCACAGTCCTCTGGGGAGGACTTGTCCTGGAGGAGGTGGGAATGGAGGGTGGGCTGGGGGTATGGGGAGGGCGTGGGAGGGGGGAGAATAGGGGAACCCATGGCTGATATGTAGAACTGAATGGTATTGTAAAATAAAAAATATATATCACAAAAAAAAAGAACACAAGAAGCAATAAGGAAAAAAAATGATCAGCTTTGCTGAAGGAAGTGTTGAATTATTTTTAATGAAAATAATAAAATAAAAGTACCTTTATAAAGCAAAAGAGTGACCAAAGAGTATGCAGACAAAAATGCAGGGAACAGCATTATACAAATGAGTCATGGATTTAATTCAAATATTGTAAAATTATAGCGAGTCTATAGTGTGATAATTACAGTTTTCAGCTTTTGCAATATGTTGTGATTGGCTGAAATTATAAAATAATATTCACTTTCATGTCATAGTTTGTATTCCTTTCATCAAAGAGAACCCTTTAAATCATGCAAGCCTCAGATTCCAGTATAACTAGATTTGTCCCTGCAACCTAGGAGCTGAAGAACTATTGATTGACCAAGGAATCATAATCCTCTCTGACTGAAGACAGGCTAAACAAGCTCTGGATAGTTCCTATTAGTTTATCTTTGGGTGCTCCTTACTCTTGTATTTTCATCCGCTTTCTGTTGCTATTACAAAATGCCTGAGACCAGAAATGTATAAAGAAGAAAGTTGTATTTGTGTGGAGGCTGGAAAGCCTCAGAGCACAGTGCCAGCAAGTGCTCAGCATCTGCCCAGGACTTCTTGCTGCATCTTCTCCAGTAAAGAGCATCTCACAGTAAACATCGCTGGCTCAGGTCTCTTCCTCTTACATGTTACTGCTGTTGTCATGGGACCCCATCTCTACCCTCACGCTTTTTTCTAATCCCAATTATCTTCCAATTTACCCCCAATAATGTTAGTGTATGAATGGGAGGTTAAGTTCCTAGCACAAAAACTTCTGACCTCATTCAGCTCTTCCCATACTCTCTGCCCCTCTTCTTCAGGTCTGGTTTCCACTCTCATCAGCAGTTCAGACAGTCCTGTCTTAGTGCCCTGCCATTCAGACCCAGAAATCAGCTGTGTGCCCTGCATTTCACTTTGTCCTTTTCTCTGCCTATGCTAATGTCACACTCATCCTTATAAACTCATCTTCCAGGACCTTGCTCTCAGCTGGAGGGAAAAGCCACCCTAGTAATTAGCTGGCTAAATACTATGTTACATATACAACGGTATAAACATGTCACTAATGAGTTTCCCCAAACTCGGATAGCTGTCCAAAAGTCAGGCACCTCCTTTGGAGATGAGGAGGCAGGTGCTGTATCTCCCTCAGTCTCTGAATGCAAAAGTGTTTGCTTTTCCCCTGGAAAATGGTTACAGTTTGGAGAACTCTCCAGGGGAACCTCTCTACAGCTGGAATGGAGGGCTATTTAAAGACATCAGCTGCCTTCTCTGTTAATATTTTTCGCAAACTCTTTCCAAGATGTTTGGATAATACAGTCATCCAGCAGACAGACCCACAGGCCTAAGCATGGAGAATTTTGTAGCCATCTCACAGCAGCCTGGTGCACAGAATGACAACAACTTCCGTGCATGTTTTCCTGCAGCACCCATGTCCCACGTCTCCCACAAGGCCCTTTCCTGTTGAGCAGGGTTCTAGCCACCCAACGTTATTAGTTTCTCGCTTGCTCCATAGAAACTTTACAGTGCCTGCTCGGTTTGTTCAGCATCATCCTTTCAGTCTCATCTCAGTCCCTTGAGCAGCTCCCAGACCATTATCTATCTGACTACACAAGCCCAAAAGACCGGCATGCGTTATGGTCTCATTCCCCCACGATAACCATGCTTACCTTTGGAAATACAATGCACACACTTCTATGCAGAGCTCTTCCTGTGTATAGTTCTCCTCTTTGCAACTTTCTCTTTAAGTCATAGTGTGCTCTTCCAGCCTGGAACATTTTATGTTCTCAGATATATTGTGTATTTTCTGCCCCATGACCTTTACACTGGATATTATCTCAATTCAATGATTTTTGCACAACAAGGAGACCACGAATATTCATAAAGTCAGTAACAAGTGTGGTGGTGCATGCCTGGGACCCCAGCAGTCTAGAGGATGAGGTAGAAGGATCGTGAATTCAAGGCCAGCCTGGTCTACAGAGTAAGATCTTTATCTCAAGTATTAAGATACTATTACAGTATTAAAATACTTATCTTTCAAGAGGGTCACAACTCTCTCGCTCCTCCTACTTTATTAGAAGGTCCTGTTTAGTTAAATGCTTATGTTTAAACACATACCAGGAAGGAGGCTGGGAAAGATGTACCACAGTGCCCCTGGTGCTCAAAGTGCTGGTTCCCATCAGGATCGTTAGGAGGCTGAGCAGTCCTGGGGTCTGGGATAGACAAGAGAATCTATCTATTTACCAGTTCCCCTAATGCTGCTGGCAATAATAGTCCAGGATTTATGAGTACACCTGCAAAGGTCTTAGAAATAGATTTGCCTGGGCTCATCTCTCACCAAGTGCACAGGAGACCTTGGGGATGAGCCTGGGCACCATTAGGCTAGGCTTCCTGGTGCTTTTGCTAAGAGCCAGCGTTAACGGCCATTAACATAGGAATCATCGTAGTAAGTCGGGTTCCCTTCTCCTGGAACACCCCCTTCTTTGGCTCATTAATGTCATGCCTAGCCTTATGTGTCAGCCCAGTTGTGATGTCGCCCTGAGTGATTAGCCCTGACAATACACACAAAATTAAAACCTACTTCCACTATTTACCTAAAACAAATGAAAATCTATGTTCATATAAGATTTTTCTAGTGATTTTATTTGAAATTAGGGCCAATGTCCAGGCCTTTTTAGTCAGTTTTTTTTTTTTAATTTTTAGTACATTAACACAATGGAGTACTACTCACCAAAAAGAAGGAATGGCCCACTTCTTTTTTTAATTATTATTTTTTAATTTTATAATTTAATTTAATTTTACATATCAGCCACGGATTCCCCTGTCTTCCCTCCTCCAGCTCTCTCCCTCCCCTCAATCCACTCCCCATTCCCATCTCCTCCAGGGCAAGGACTTCCCTGGGGATTCAGCTCAGCTTGGTAGATTCAGTTGAGGCAGGTCCAGTGCCCTCCTCCCTTCACCCAGGTTGAGCAAAGTGTCCCAACATAGGCCCCAGGCTCTAAAAAGCCAGCTCATGCACTAAGTAAGGACAGGTCCCGGTCCCACTTGCCTGGGTGCCTCCCAAACAGTTCAAGCTAATCAACTGTCTCACTTATCCAGAGGTCCTGATCCAGTTGGGAGCTCCTCAGCTATTGGTTCATAGTTCAGTTTCCACTAGTTTGGCTATTTGTCCCTGTGCTTTTTCCAATCATGGTCTCAACATCTCTTACTCGTACAATCCTTCAATGGTCCACTTCTATAGAGACCATCATGTGTTCACTCAACTGTATGAATGGGGCTGCACTAAATGAAAGAAGCCTGATTGGAAGGGGACAGATAGAAAACAAATTAGTAGTGTCTAGGGCATCACAGGAGGAAACTGAAGAGAAAGAAGAATGAAAACACTTGGTGAGGTGATAGGCACACTCAATAGCATGATTACAGTGAAGAATACCAAATATCTTGCAGATACTAAACATGAAGTTTAAGATTTGAACAATAAGGAAAATGGCATTAATAAAAATTTTAAACCTGTAATGTTAGCTTTAATTACAAATACAACTTAGTCCCATTATTCACATACATTTCACCATTGCCTACTTAAAACAACTACAAATAATGATATCCCAGTAGGAATAAGTAGAGTTAATCTTAAGTATTTGTTTCTAAATAACATTATATACTGCAAAATGACATGTCTGTTACAGTTACTACATAAAGGGGCCCATTAAAAAAAAAAGCTCTCAATACAATATCAATAAAAGTGGGATGTGGGGTCTACATGAAAAAGGACTCAGAAGCTGCTAAAACCAAATCCAGTGCTCAAGGCATCATCCTTGATTGAATCCTATATCAGAAGCAAACAGAAACATCTGAGAAGACTTGACTTGCACTTGAAAAGATGTAGGGATCTTTAATTTGGGAGTGTGGTTATCTCCTTATGCTTAAGACATGCAGGTTATGGTACATGGAGGCGAAAATGCCAGTATCTGCAATTTATCTATAAATGATTCATCCAAAACACACAAATCAATGAGCAAATAACAAATGTGCTAATATGTGAACAAACCCATCGATCTAGATGTGGGGCATGTTGTGTTCAGTGTTGTGCTGGTCTTTACATTTTATGTAAAGTTGGAAAATTCCAAATTAAAGGTTAAAAGGAAAACCACAGAGGGGGAAAACACACGACTGACAACAACTGCCTGGCCTGGTTGGTGTGGAGCAAGGCCTGCGCAATGTACATGGCCTGGTTGGCATGGAGCAAAGCCTACCTTAACTAGATAGCCTGGTTGGCATGGAGCAAGGCCTGCCCAGTGTACATGGCCTGGTTGGCATGGAGCAAAGCCTACCTTAACTAGATAGCCTGGTTGGCGTGGAGCAAGGCCTGCCCAATGTACACGGCCTGGTTGGTGTGGAGCAAAGCCTGCGAAATGTACATGGCCTGGTTGGCATGGAGCAAAGCCTACCTTAACATACATGGCCTGGTCGGTGTAGATCAAGGCCTGCCCAACACACAGTGACACTACAACGAACAATACACTCTTCAAGAGTTTGAAGGAAGCAGCTTGAGCTACTGAGATGGGGGGCTCAGAAGCTGCTAGAACAGCCAAGGCATGGAGTTCTATTGTCACAGGCTCAAGGACAGACTACATTTTATTTTAAACTGAGAATCTACAAGGCTTATGCAGCCCCGAAATATTTCAGTTTGAGCAAAAGCAGCAAGCTAGAAAGTTATTAATTTTAATTCCAGCTAAACAGCTAGCAAAAATAGGTGGCTCCCCTCAAATTCCTTTAGTACAGATAGAAAAGCCCAGGCTTTCTTGGAAACCAGCAAAACGGTTTCAAGGAGATTGCTTTGGGAAGCCACATACATGCCACTAATCAACTTAATAATTAACAGCCATATGCCATCACTCATGCTTACCTAGAATAAGAGATAATCACGTTTCAATGCCAGGGACACAGAGTCTTGGTGGGAAATGATCAGCCTTCTTATTCTTTGACAGGCATTTCAGAAAGTATGGGTGTCTTTCACCGGCTAGACGTTTTATAGCAAGTTAGATGTTCTTCAAAGAATACTGTGGGGAGACAGACCATGCTGGATAGAGAGATGAGACCACGAGTTCCTATTAAACAGCAGCGTTCTCCAAGCCCAGGAGATACCGAGTGGCCACCCCAATCAAAAGGCTTTCTAATTTTGACAATATTCCTTTAACATTCAATTTTAATGAAATTCAAACCAGGCTTTTTGTTTTTTAGTCTTTTTAACCAGGTGCAAAAGATCTGACCAGACATATGGCAGCAGAGTCTTGTTCTGTGAATGACCACAGGCACTTTGGTGTTCACGCCGAGTAAAAAGGAATCTAGGCTGGCTACTTTCTCTCTCTCTTCCACTCTTCCAAAAGGCCGTCCTGGTGAAGAGCATTCTCCCTGATTTATACAGCTTGGAAGGATGCCATGAACCTGGTTTTCCAAATCCTCTTATTAAAAATCACTCCTCTAGCCTGGTGATGGTAGCACAGGCCTTTAATCCCAGCACTCAGGAGGCAGAGACAGGCAGATCTCTGTGAGTTCAAGGCTAACCTGGTCTACAGAGTGAGTTCCAGGACAGCTAGAGAAACCCTGTCTCAAAAGAAGAAGGAGAGGGAGGAGGAGAAGGAGGAGGAGGAGGAGAAGGAGGAGGAGGGGGAGGAGGAGGAGGAGGGGGAGGAGGAGGAGGAGGGGGAGGGGAGGAGGGGGAGGGGGAGGAGGAGGAGGAGGAGGAGGAGGAGGAGGAGGAGGAGAAGAAGAAGAAGAAGAAGAAGAAGAAGAAGAAGAAGAAGAAGAAGAAGAAGAAGAAGAAGAAGAAGAAAAAGCATCTCTGGGTTTTTTGTTTTTTTCTTTTGTTCCATCTTTCTTTTGTAAACCTTGAGAAACACAGAGACTCTCACATACCAGTAATTAATTTGAACTTTGTTTTTCTCTCTAAAGCCTTACTTTTAAGAGATCTTCAGTTGACCATACATTGACAGGGTCAGCATATTGTTTTTCCCTTCAAAATTCAACAAAATTAAAGCCCACCCCTCTGATGGCAGCAGCTTTCAGAATTTAAAAAAAATCAACATTCCATCTGTTGCCCAACCAGTCTAAAGTTTCATCTGATGATCATCCAGAGCCTGCTGATGATAAGGCTTAAATGCAGAAGTTAAAATACAACCAAGATTCCTAGGCAAATCCACATGAGTACCTTAATATATAACATTTCTCATGAGTTCCATGTTGTAGCCAAATAGTGCTAACATGCCTGCAAACACCTTGCATCAATGCAACCGTCTGCCTATTCCTCAGCCTCAAGCAGTCTCTGGTACTTTCTGAATCCTAGCTGACACTGTCCTAAAGAGTGAAAAAAAAAATGCGTCACTCTGATGTCATTCCATGGGAGATGAGCACAGGTTTGTTAAAACGCTATTTAAGCATGTGGATTGGAATTTACAACATCCTATATATAAAAGTCTTATGCAGCAATTGGGAAGTTAGTCCTGGACCAGGCTCTAGGGAAACATGTTTGCTTTTTGATATTCTTCTAGGCAAATATCTTGATTCCCTCATTAAGGGTCATATAGGGTAGTTACTCACACCCCCTACCAACAGCCGTAAGTTGAAAACTAGATGTGTTGTTTATTTTATTCATAGGTACAGCCAACCACACATGCTAAACCACTTACAGCAGTTTATTGACACTGGCCAGAAGCAAATGACGCAAATGTGTCTTATGAAGTTCTCAGGGTCTCTCTTCTCAACTGCTTCCACCAAGTTTCCTTCAGAAAATTTCTTTCTACATTGAAAACATGCCCAGAATTTGGAAAGCAACAACCAATCAGGTATATTTTTTTTCTGTGATAGTTTCTGCCAATCTCAAACAGTTGACAAGTTTTTTCCACTCATTTTTCCCACTTAAAATGTAAAGGTCTATCTGACAGTGGTTGTGTGTGTGTGTGTGTGTGTGTGTGTGTGTGTGTGTGTGTGTGTGTTTGGTTTTTTGTATGGTATGTGAATGTGTATGTGATGTGTGTGTATTTATGGTGTGTGTGTGTGTGTGTTCAGGTGTAAATGTGAGTGTATGTGCGTTTGTGTATGTGCAAGTCTTCATGCCTGTACTGGTGAGCACAAAACAAGCCAGAGCTTTGTATAGAAGAGTTTTATCTGCATCAAATTTCAAAGAAAATAACTAAATAATGCCGTTACCATTTCATCCATGAAAAATAAAATTATTCTCTGACTGTGAGTGCCCTATAGAGTTTCTTTTAAAAGGAGGCAACATATGAACTTCAGAATGCATGGAGAGGAACAGCTTAGGACTTGGTATGGCTACTGCTTCATTGCTTATGGTTACTCTATTGTCAGATCTCACCACGGAACATTTGGGCAGAGAGACCATGGTACATAGTCACTTACTTTCCCTATGATCTTAAACAAGTGCTTCAGCATCCGGCTGCCTTAATGTTTCTTCCTCCATCTTCTCTTGGGCAGAACACAAAGGATTTGAATGGCAAAATATTTTTAAAACTCATTAACCCAGCTTGGCCCCCTGGCAATCTGTGAACAACTATTAATACTGATTCTTCTTAATTTCTTCCTAATTCTAGACATTCTATTTCCACAACAGTATTCCATTTGCTCACAGCACCAACACACCATCCTATTTCCCCATCAGAAAGTTCCTTGAGAAACTGTGGGATTTTGGGTGTTCACTGGGCACTGGTCTAAGAAAACAGATCTGACATGTACCTGCTCAAGTCTTACTATTCCAAAGATGAGAAAAGTATTATTTTCATTCCAGGTATGCTATATCTAGTAATTCCTTCTCATAATAATCATCCATAATGGGAACCATAATTGATTTTATGCTACAAAGAAGAAAAAGAAACTGAGGCTCAGGATATCCCTGAGATTTCATAAGCAGTTAGTAGTAGAGGAAGCATTCAATCTGTGAAATCTGACTTTAGATGATACTATACTTACCAATGTAATATCTGTCATGCCACATAATAATGTACTTACATTACACTGTCAAAAAAGGAATGTGTGGACTGTGGAGAGAAGCCATGTACCCTGGGCTCGCACAGTGGAAAGGGGAGAAGGTGACCTCAGGGGAGTTTGAAGACGTGTCTTGAGGGGCAAATTTGAGCGTGCTGACTCAGGAGTCTGCATGCAACCACGTCTCTCTGCACAGCGCACAAGCTGTCCTACTAATCTGCTATCAATTTTACATTTAGATCCCTGGAAAAACAGAAATGAGGTCCAGGTAGACATAGCTGATTATTTCCTTCCGAGTTTGCAAGGGATGATAACTAGCAGGGCAGGGTTACACACAGATTGCAACCAACTGAAGGGCCACGAAGATAATAAGGCTACATGATAGTTGTACTTTTATAATGAAGGAAACCAGGCCAGGAAGACATTCAACAACCCCTCCCACATTTCACAGCCAACACTGGATATGGAGACAGCAGCTGCCCTGTGGAGACTGACAACCTGGTAGAACCACAGCACTCATGGAAAAGGAAAAGACCACCATCAAAGTCACTGCCCTTCTGACTTAATGACGTCATTATCAGAGAAAGAGAGAGAGGAAATGTTATTGGCTTGGGATTTGGACAGTTTTAGAATTTTTAAAAAATGTGTTTATCAGAGGGTGAGAGTTGGTCATAATGGGGAGTTATTGCTGGAGAGAAGTTGGCATTAAGGGAAATGAAAATGTTCTAGGTGATATAATGGTTACATGACAGTATGAATGAATGCCCTCACTGCCCAATTCACTGTACATCTGGAAATGGTGTAAGTGGAAAAAATTTATATTTCTTATCGTAATAACAAAAATAATAGCTAAAAGAGAGAAGTGTTAGAGTTATCCAATCCAAAGCATCCACTGCGCTATAGCAAAGCCAGGGTAAGTGACAATCTTCTACCTCATTGTACACTGTCTCTGATTTTAGTCCTTAAGTCTGGTGATGTATCATCAGGTCTTTCCCACAGAGAATACAGGGCAGAGGCTTATCAAGATCCTGGGAAATTCAGAAGCCCTGTAGGGAGAGGTTAGTTTCTGATATTCCATGGCTTGGGATACAGTTTTCACTGACCAATGGCTCTCATGCTCCAAAGTGGCTCTGGACTGTAGGGTGTTGTCCTCATGTGTGGCTTTGAGAAAGGATGACCAGGCCAAGTGTGACCTTGGCTGGATCATTCAGAACTACAGAACAACCCTCAAGTGTGAACAGATTTCCAGATTTGGTAGATAACTTTTGCTCTCTGGCATGTAATACGGAAAAAGAGAACAGAATCTTTGGAAATCAAAACCTACACCCGAGGTGGCCGAGCCTCAGTCCTATCTCTTCTCTCTGTGAATTGAAATCTTACCTTTATAGGTCAAGGCTTTCATACTGACAAAGATAAGCTCAAGTATTAAATGTTTTCGGATGTCTGTTGAGAACATCAGCCCACATTTCTGCTGGGGTTTCATTATAAGCTCATTTGGAAAATGGAAAATAAAATCTCCTGCCATGCTGTTGCCTATGACTGTCATTGGCAAAGCTGCTGGCTGCCTTCTGAGGCTTCAAGCACGACCTGTGCCTAGTTTCCCTTCAAAACGTACTTCCCCCTCCCCCTCGAGATTGTATGAAGCTTTCTAAGTGGAATTGCATGCAGAACTGTGAGGGTCAAACTTTTTCATCCTATCATTGTAATTTTCCAGAAATAAGGAGTTGTGTATGCTGTGATATGAATCTCATGTTATAGAACTTATACTCTTCTGCTGTGGGATAATGCTGTTGTACACTGGTTTAATAAAACACTGATTGGCCAGTAACCAGGCAGGAAGAATAGGCAGGAGCGAGCAGACTAAAGGAATGCTGGGAAGAGGAAAAGCAGAGTCAGGAGTCACCAGCCAGACACAGAGGAAGCAAGATGTGAAGGCAGAACTGAAAAAAAAGGTACCAAGCCATGTGGCTAAACATAAATAAGAATTATGGATTAATTTAAGTGTAAGAGCTAGTCAGTAATAAGCCTGAGCAAATGGCCAAGCAGTTATAATTAATATTAAGCCTCTCTGTGATTATTTTGTAAGAGGCTGTGGGGCTGTAAGTGAGAGATTTGTCCTGACTGTGATGTGTACCAGGCAGGACTCAGAAAAACTTCTGACTACACTCTCCATATCTGTATGACTCCAACTTTGAATCCTTGGTCCCTGTTGACCCTACTCAGGAACCAGAGCCCCAGTCCACCTGCAACATTTACACTTACTTGGCAGAGCAGTTGGTGATTTCCATAATAGAAAAATATAAGAACTAATATTTACATAACATTGTATGAAACAACGGTCTACTGCTGTGTCTAACCCATGATGTGTGGGCTGCAGCTGTCAGAGTTGCTCTGAATTCAGCCCATGGTCCAGAAGGACCAGACGAGGTTCACTAGGTCAGAGAGAGGGAAACTGGGTTCGACCAAACAGATCAAGAGTTAGAGGAGAACTGTGTCTCAGGAAGACTGGGCCATCAGTGTGACACAAAATAGGTGGGTCTAGCGGAGGGCTCAGCCTGCTGTGAACTAGATGAAGGGGGGACTTGCATCCCATGCTGAGGAGTTGGGCCTTTATTTAGTAGGCACCACAGCTGGAATAGGCCCAGTTTTAAAAGCTCAGTCCCCAGCCCAGTGCCGTACTGTGGTGTGTAAGAACCTTTCAGGGTGGGGTCTAGTGGAAGGAAGTCGGGCCACAGGCAGCATGCTGATGAAGAGTGTATCAGGACACCTGCACCCTCCTCTTTCGGCTTCTCAGCCTCCATGAGATTAGTGAACACTCCCCACTCTATGCTTCCTCCCCGCCATGATGTTCCACTCACCAGAAGCCACAGAGAAATGAAACCAGCTGATGGGGGACCGAAAGCTCCGACTCCACGAGCTAACATAAACATCCCCTCTCTTGAAGCTTTCTATTTTGAGTATTGTGCTACCATGATAGAACCCTGACAGAATATGGCAGTAGTTGTAAAAAAAATGGGACCCTTGGGTATTCCTCTGTGGTACTTGTTATAAATGAGGATGCCTGAACTCACCCTAGAGTTGGTGAGTTTCAGTGTGGGTCTGGAGAAATAGAACCAGCTCCCCAGGTGATTCTTTCCAGAGACGGGGCTGTCCTCTGCGGAACCAAAGGGGGCTTCTCTAATAAATTTAGAAGAGAGAGATTTGTCTCATTGGAGGGATTTCCCACAGCAACGCTGTTTGAGAAAACCAAGAACCGTCACTTCCAGAAGAAAATTATGTTTTCAGAAATGTGAACTTTCCTCTGAAGAAAGTAAATTATCGTAAGACGCGTGGTGGCTATGTGTGTTAAGCTAAGGGGGAAAAATCTTGAAGTAAATATATTGTTGTCTGCCCACAAACTGTATTTCCTCACTCTTCCTGAGCATTCTGACACATCCGAGAGGAAAAGACCAACATTTCCTGAGAAATAACGGCTTGTTAGTTTTCCCTTACTGTGCAATACAAAACTCTAACTTAAATTAACTTTAAGATCTCTAAAACACTACAAAACAGTGGCTAGGTATGAAGAGTGGTAACGTTTGAATTCCTGAGTTAATGTCACTTCAAAAATACCCAAATCTTCCTTTTTAGCGTGTATCGTGCTAAAATGTTAGAGATTGCCCAGCCCAAGCACCTGTACTTACGATTTTTACAATTTTACATTTCTCCTTCCCATGAACCTGAGAGTTTAATAAGGAGAATAAAGAGATAATTTTGATGAAAACCAAACATATCACAGGCTTATATTTTATATTACTCTTTTGTAATATGGGACATACCTTTGTAAAAAATTGTCTAACAATATAGGGAAATTCTTATAATACAATAAACATGAGAACCACATATATATGTGTGTGTGTGTGTGTGTGTGTGTGTGTGTGTGTGTGTGTGTGTGTGTATACACTCCTATGATCATTAGCTTGTTAGAAACAGCAACTTGCCTGTATTAAAATTTAGATGAACACAAAATAGTACTTAAGTTTGTCTTCATTATTAGTGATCTTCTTATGTGTTTGCTTTTTCACAGTCCCCTAGAATTTTCCTAACTACTAGGATAGAGTTGCTTGGGGCCAAATATATGTCCTGGCGAAGAGGCCACGGTGTGCAAGGATCAAGGAGAAGTTGGCGCTGTACAGAGGGCAGCTTAATGTGCGAGGCAGACGGAACTTCCCCAAGTGTTGCGAACAGGCTGATCAGTCTGGGCTCTACTCGGGGTTATTTCATGTTGTGGAAAGCAGTGTTTTGTTTGCTTGTTTGCTTGCTTCCTTTTTTGCTTTGTATCAGACCGTGCCTTCTGTTTTATAAGGGGCCTTCTGCTCCATTTTGAGAGTGGAGTATGATTCTGTACCTTGTCGCGCATGTAAACAACATCATCCAGCACCGCACACAAGGCGCAGACTGATAATAATTCACTCCTGAAAGCAAAGGCTTAACACCGGCCCATTTACCAGAGTAAATTAGGACCACACGGGCAACATTAAAATCACATCAAGAAAGCCAGGCACACGCCAGACTGAAGAGAAACCTTACGTGGACCCTAAAAAGAGGAGGATACCAAATTCAGTCATGACGATGGCCGCCACTCACCTCTCACCTGACTTCCTGGTGTGTGTCAAGGGGCTAGCGGGAAGAGGACTCCTGACTGTCCCCATGTCCTCGGCTCAGTGTGCCCCACTACTGATGCTGCCTCCATTGGACCTTTTACTCTGCGGCCTCCAGGACCCCACACCTCACCTGCGCAGCTCAGTTTGACCGTGAGGCTCAGCTGACCTGGAAGCTTGGTTCTGCAGTTCCGAAAAGTCGGCTGTGGAGCTCTAGCAGAGGTTTGTTTGTGTTCCTGTCACTTTCTGCCTTCTTTCCTTTCTCTTTGGGCTCCTTCTTAACTTGGCCATGACCTCTTTAATCTTTGAGCCATTGTTAGGTACACACACACACACACACACACATATAACACACACACACATATATACACACACACACTTACATATATAGATATATATTACTATCCAGTGTTTAATATCTGAGAGTTAAGAGTAGTTAAGATTGGAACAAAAGAACCTGTTTGTGCCAATGGTTAACTATCAAGGGGGAATTGGAACTCCTCAGAAAATTGCAGCCGAAGACACCAAGGTGTCTTTGTTAGTCATTACATTCTGACGTGAGAGGAAGATGTGTCCATCTGTTTCTGACGTGGTGTGCTTCCTCCTTTTATTTCCTTCCATCCGTGAGATTTGCCTCTTCCAGTCAACAGTGAGTCCCTAGACGTCAGGAACTGCATGTGACTGGCATCTGGGCCGTCAGGCGGACGAGTTTTTTAGACATGTGACAGTCTCTAATTCTTTAGGCACTACCACAGTTAAAAAAAAATGTAGCAGTCGGGGTTCTTGTGGCTCTGGATTCTGCTGTGGAGGGCTACCATCTTCCCGTAACCTAAAACAGAATAAAGAGGAATGTCCCATTCCCCGGAAGAAAGGCATGGGCTGACTTAACCAACAGGTGTTGCCATCTGAGGAGAGGGCTCCCTGCTCTAAATATCCTGATTCCTGGTGTTTTACTGTCATAACTTCATTCCTTAGGGTCTAAATTCTTGTAACAGCCCCCTATTAAAATGCAAATGCCCAGGGCCTTGTCAGCAGACACCTTGCTTATTAGCTGATACCCGAGCTGACAGCCTGTGCAGCCTGTTGGGAAATCAGTTCCCAGGGGTCGGAGAAAACGAGTATGGAGCAGGTTGAGAGCCCCTGAGGGTCTCCATGATGGCTAGGCTCAGAATGTCACAGTTTCCTAACCGGACACAGCTATGGAAGCAGGGGTGCGGACCCTTAGCTGTCTGTCAGTGGACACTGGGATTAGTTGGTAGAGAGCTCAAAGTCGGGGCTCAGTTTCTCAGCCTGGTAATCACTATGAAGGTCTGAGTGGGACTTATAGTGTGTATGGGTACGCTCATTGGCCTCAGCGCCAACCTGTCCAAGCACCGTCACTTTCTAGTCTAGACTTGTTTTGGGGTCTCGCTCTGGACTCCTCTCTGCTTCCTATTCCTTATGTTCTCAGGGGAGACACACACACAGTCATGTGGGACGTGGGCAGTTTATTACAGAGTAAAGCGAAACGCACTCAGAGGGTGGAAGTGAACAATGGCTACCTGTCAAAGTATCTAGAGGAGACAACTTTCTGAAGGGTCATCTTCCTGCCTGATTGGCAGACATTTGGGTTTAGTTGTCAGAGAAAGGACAAGGTGTTATGATATTGTGAGCAGGGGACTCCGGCTGGCTGGGCCAGTGTATCCCATGTGGGCAGGGAAAGGAGGCCAAGCCGATGGATGCAGCAGCAGGCTGCGGCGTGTGTGCAGTAAGCCACCCACAGCCAGGCACTGCATCCATGTGGAGATGAGTTTATCATAATAGAGAGATAAAGGGAAAGATAGGGAAAGAGGGAGACAGAAACAGAGAGGGGGAGAGAGCAGGTGAAGAGGGTCGAGGGTGCACACCTCTTGGGAATGGAGAAAGAGAAAGAGCTCCGAAGACAGAAAGGGGAGGGGTTTTCCCCTACAATGTGGTTTTATGTCAGGACACAGGGCAGCAGGCAGGTTTCCAAGGGGTGGGTCAGAATACTAACACAGGGCATGTCCTTATTCTTTACCAGAAAGCTCCCAGGTGGATAGAAATCTTACACGGTTCATATACTGTTCTGGATATGACCTTCAAGCAGTTCAGATCTCCATATCCCTACTCAGGAATGGAGATGCAGCAGATCCCATTTCTCCTGACCAGTAATCAGAGACCTGGCATTTTTGGATCTTTGCTTTACCAACTGGTAATTCTGAGGTAGGAGTCCACCTCAGTGGCCTCCAAGCTTGCTAATATCTAACTAGCAACTGACAGTCCTATTACACATCGGACTGGGATTAGAAAATTGAGATTTTTTTCATTGCCATTCATCTTTTAAATTAATATAGGTTCTGAGTTTTTGAGGCCCAACCATGCATCTTATTATTAAATTAAAAAGTTAGGAACTTGGGGCTGAGAAGACAGCTTAATTAGTGAAGTACCTGCCCACTGATTACAGGACCTGAATTCAGTCCCAGAACCCATGAAGAAAAGTTGAGTGTGGTGTCATGTGTTTGTAATCCCAGTGCAGAAGTGCAAACACATGGATCCTTGGGGTTTGCTGGTCAACCATTCCAGCCAACCTGATGAGCTCCAGGCTAGTGAGTTATATTATCTCAGAAGATAGTGTGGACCATGCTCCTGAGGAGTGACACCTGAGATTGACCCCTGGCCTACATACACACACACACACACACACACACACACACACACACACACACACACGAGGGAGAGGAAGAGGAAGTGGAAGCAGAGGAAGAGGAGGAAGAGGAAGAGGAGGAAGGAGGAGGATGAAGGAGGAGGAGAAGAAGAAGAAGAAGAAGAAGAAGAAGAAGAAGAAGAAGAAGAAGAAGAAGAAGAAGAAGAAGAAGAAGAAGAAGAAGTATGCTGCAGCTACGGACTCCATTGTCCATCATTTAAGCTACACATAATTACTTCTTCCATTTCTCTTCGAAAGCCAAAGGCTTGGGGCTGAAGCTGGAGGAACAAACCTCTAATCCAGCTGCTCCAGAGGCTGAAGAGGAAGGATAACAGGTACAAGATGAGGCTACAAGATGAGGCTACAAAATGAGTGCAGGGCCAGCCCAGGGAACTTAACAAGACCTTGTCTCAAATTTAAAGAGTGAGCTAGAGATACAGCTTCAAATGTGGGAGGTCTTGGGTTTAATCCCTGAAACTGTCAAAAAAGGAAAATGTCTTTTGGGGGTAGAGGTGTAGCTTTGTGGCCAAGCATGCGGCCCTGGTTAGACCCTAGCACCACAAAGGAAAAATAAATGAATCAAAACCTCCACTTCTCGAGGATTTCAAAAGCTGTTTCCTGAAATCCATGCTGTTGGTCTATGCCTTTCTGGAATGCCACAGCTACAGAAAGATGCTGAATCTCCTGTTTGTATGCGTTACCTCCATCACCATGGAAGAGATAAATGGCACTCTGAATTGAGCAAGATTGCCTGAACAGATTTCAAATATTTGGGGTTCAAAAAAATGTTCTGCCAAAACATTTGCTCTCTTCTCCATTTTTCTTAAACCTGTGTTTATTTCAAGGAGCATTAAACCCATGTGTTTTTAACTCGTTTACACTCAGTTCACTGAAGTACCACTTCTCTATCAGCTCTTTAGCATTCAAGAGGCCATCAGGCCCTTGGACTTTGAACCAGAAAGTGCTTTGTGGTCAACCAAAACAGCGCTGTCTAGAGCGGCCTGTGCTCAGCCCCTTTCCACATTCTATAAAGAAAGGACATCCATGGCCTAGCACGGTAAACCCATAACCTGCCAGCCGGTTAGAAGTCAGGAAAGTCCCTGACATTTTAGCACTCTGGTCAGAACTGTTAAAGTAGAAAGTCTGGTGTAGAACAAGCCCAGTGTGTCTCCATGTTACATTTCCAAATGGTTTTTACTAAATATCAATACCAAGACTAACGTAGTCACTAGCTAATAATGTCTCATAGTCTCTAATTTTGCAAGATATGTGGTGGGTGTGTGTGTGGATCAAATCTTTACAGAAGTTAATACAGTCCTGGTGAATAAAATGTCTTAGCCATTAGCCAAGTGTACTCATGACCCACCATCTACCAGTTTTATTCTGGATCTTTTTACCCAGTGGATATGACTAGTTCTAGAATGGTTGGGATGCAGAACCAATTGTAAGAAGCATGTTGGGTAAACTAGCTTGGGGGCACACTTTACAAAACAAATATTTCTCTCTGCCTGTTTGCAATAGTTATCCATTATATTTGGTTAAACTCCAAATCAACATTATCTCACTTAATTCTCATTGAAATCTTAGACCACTCCTGTTCATCTCTGCTGCATGGTCGATGGAAAGGTGATGTTTTTTATAGGGTTACAGATGCAGAGGTGGGACATACAAGGACATCAGGAGCTACTCAACCTCAGCATTAGGAAAGAATCAAGATCATTTGGCCCAACTTCAGTCAATCCTATCAGGCGAAACAATGTGTTCCAGTTTCTCCAAGTGTGAGTCACAATGGAACACAATGTCCAGACGTGGTCTAGCTAGCAATGGCCTACTTGTCCTCCTCTTTCCAGCCCTCAATGACAAAGCCCTGAGTTTACTATTTTCCAAACTCACCCATTGTTCTGCTGCCTCATATTGAGCTTTCAGTTGACAGACACACTTATCTCGTTTACTTGTTTGCTCATTTCTTAAACCTCAACTGGGCCCAAAGTGGCTTCTCCACGTCCTCTAGCTCCTCGGCCACCTGATGAGATGCCGTTCTCATCACCACAGGATCTGGTTGCCATTGCCCTTACTGGTTTTCCTCATGTGGGGGGAGGAAATACTTTTCCCTCCATTCTGCTGCTGTGCTGCGTGGCATTCCCAAATGTCAAGCCATGAGCTTTGCATGCTCAACTCAGGGGACTTTTTCCACTTTTGATATAAGAGTCTCATCCCATAAGAGTGTTCTGGGAAGACATGCTGCTTTCTTGAGGTTCTCTCTCTCTCTCTATCACTCGTCCTCTCCTCCTGCTCTCACCTTCCTCTCCTCTCCTTCTTCCTCATTTTCTCTCTCTCTCTCTCTCTCTCTCTCTCTCTCTCTCTCTCTCTCTCTCTCTCTCTCTCTCTCTCTCTCTCTCTCTCAGTTTCTGGGTCAAAAATTCGCCAATGTGGAAACCTCCATTATTCAGGCAGAGTTTCTGACTATTACCCAAACCTTTTCCAAATGTTTTTGATCTCCTGATCTCCCAAATCCCAGGTATGTCTGATGTGCAACATTTATTTCTTGAAAGAATTATTTAGTAATAACCTGGCAACTCTTACTGCAGTTTCTGTTATTTCCAGATCTGACTCTACCTCGTCATTCAAACTTACAAACAAGAAGCAGTTCTCTTTCTCTGTTGTTGCCTATAGTATTCTCCTATGCTTCTAAGCTGGAGTTTTTAACTGGCCCCATCTTGTGGAGGTCTTGTTTAAGAAGCCACTGCTGCTGTGAGTTCAAGTGTACAATAGCTGTGTCATGGCCTCAGGGAGCACCTCACAGCACTCCTCCCCCATTCTTCACCTCTTACATTTTTTTTCTGCCTTCTCTTCTTCCATGTCCTTGAGCCTTGAGGGAGGGGTTGATGCAGATGTTTTATCTGTGGCTGACCACTCAGTTACTTGTTCTCAGCACTTCGAACAGCACTACATCTCTGGGTAACTATTACTCATGCAATAAGAAGCTTCTGGGACCAAGGTTGGGAGAAGCACGTACCTATGGATACAAATAAACACAGATATTTAGCAGGCACTTTGACAGCATGGCCCTGAGAAAACCACATCAATATAGGCTCTCCCCTAGGGTCTGTGACTTCTCTAACTATAGGTTTTGACCACATTGCAGTGCCATACCATTAGGTGAATTCGGGGTCCATTTATCAAAGCAGTGGGTGATGAGGTAACCTGGAGAGCAGAGAGAGATGTAAATGTTTGTAATTATCCTTCCTGAGTGACTGTTCTGCAGCTTCTTCAACAAAACTTGGGCAATGACTCAAATCTCCTTTACGGTGATCCAGACCCCAGATCTACTCGACAAATGTTGTAAAACTGTCTTTGTCTTCCTACATTAGATCGGCAAAGTCCCATGATTGACTAGACCTAATTAGTGTTTTAGGCAACAAATAAAGAGATCACCCTTTATTCAGGAACGCCATGCATCGGATGCTTGAAACAGATGCTTAATGGATCTAACTTTTTCCTCTTTACCCTTTTAGCCTGGCTTTAGGAATTGTAATCATAAATGTTTGCCATCCACAGGACAGATGGGGGAAGATGTTGCATTTATTTTACTATCAACCAACCAAGAAGGAAAAAACAGGAAGAAAAATTAAATCATTATCTTGTGTGGAGCTTAGAGTTCCAAACTTAAAACTGTAACCATAAGTGTGTTGATCATTAATAGAAAATGACTTAGCCCTTTGCCATCTGGTAGTTTGAGGATCTGTTTGCCATCGCTCTGAATAATAACCTCTCTCGTGTGCAGGGGTACTGGGACATGGACAAGAGATGGAAGGTCCTGGGTTTTCCATCTGCTTGCTGTTGTCATGGTCTTGTTTTGAACTGTCTTACCCACAGATGTGTGTACAACTGTCACTCCCATAGAAATGTCACATATTTTTATCACCTTAAAGGAAACCTCAGGCTCACCAGCTCCAATAGTCACACCCGGTTTCCCCTTGCCTTCCCAGTTACACAGTCCTAGTCAACCACAATGGACTTCCTCTAGACATAGATTTTTATATTCTAGATCATTCTTACTAACAGAATTAAGCCATGTGTGGGGTGTGTTTTTAAACTGGCTTCTTTCACTTAGCGAAATATATTCAAGATTCCTTCATATCATACATTTGCTGATGCTTCAGTTCTTTTCAGAGTAATACAGCACCGAGAGAACACACCACAGTTAGTCTATCATTAATCAGCTTAGAGTGGTCTTCAGTTTCACACCATTGTTGCAAATGCTGCTATAAATCAATTACGTACACAGTTATAAGGAGATGGATGTTTTATTTCTCTTTGGCATATCCTTAGTAGTAGAATCAGTAGGTCACATGATAATTCCTTTTAACACTGTAACTGCCAAATCACTTCCAAACTGGGTATAACAAGCTATATTCCTATCACCAAACTTACATTGGTTTTAATAACCATACATTCTGATGATGTTTGCTACTGTCCTTTCTACTTCATAGTTCTAAAGAGTGTAAAGTGGTATATAATGACACTTTCGTGTTCATAGAGTCACTGATGATGTTAAACATTTTTCTGTGTTTATTGTCCACATATTTCCTTGCCATCTGCTATGGAATAAAGAAATTCACATATACAACATTGATTGTAAAAAGTCACAAATGGAAGATTTTTAAAATTATTTTTGTGTTTGCTCCTTTATGTCTATTATCATTTTTTGAGACACACTCAGAAGCAACAAGGGAGGAAGTGACTTGGGTCCAGTGACTGTTGCTTTTTTTTTTTTTTTTTTGATATTTGAGAACTCCCTTTCATGAGCTCAGGCCCCTTAGTACTGTGTCATTGACCATCGTTACATTGTGTTCAACATCTATGCTCACACCAGACCACGTGACATGGATTTAAGCCCATATCCATTGCTATTAAGCTAGGCAAAAGAATCTGTGTTTCTTCTAGACTTAGATGAGTTGTCTGAGAGATCCCCTCTGGTCATAAACACTGAAGTAAAGAGAAAGAAGTCCTTGCCCTTTTGCTTCATTAAAAGAACAAAGTGCACACTAAACTTTTAACAGAATAGAGAAAGCAAACAAGCTTTCTCATCTTTAAACACAGCACTAAGTGCTAGAGGAACAGCCTCCCTATCCCAGGACCATAAATCCAGTTACCCAGCAGCTCTGTTCCTGCAGCTGCCCTGGGATCAGCTTGTTCCCAGCTACTTCCTATCCTTCAGTCACGTGTGGAGGGAGACTCTGGACTGGCTCAACTGGGCTTCAACTTGTCTAGTGTATTCTTTACCCCAGATAACTGAATGCTTTCTACGGTGCTCCTGAGATGGGACGTGAGATCTGTTCTTTAAAGAAGTCTCCAAGGGAGGCTGAAAAGCAGATCTGTGAACTGCCCTTGGGGACCCTGTCCTCTGACCACAGCTGTCCATCTTCAGTGTTGAGGGGTCTTTAGAACTGAAAACCAAGTTTGCTTTGCAAATAAATATGTCATGATAAAAATGTCATGACTCGAGAGGAGCTTCCTTCTGGCCACATTTTCCTATTACGGGCTGGCCGTCTAGAACATCTCCCAGCTCTCATCCTCCAGTCCTCTCGATCTGGCCGTCTCACGCCATGCTGCAGCAGCGCAGCAGGAGTCTTTGCTGCTTGCTCCATGTGACCTGTGATCGTAGGAAGGGGCTTTCTTCCTGCTCTGTCATGAAGATAGCTCAGCTAGCTGGACCCAGCCTGGTGGGCTGCTACTCCCCTGTTCCAGGACCTCCCACTAACTTGCCACTTCGCACGTGGCCAGTAAGTCAGCCTGATTTCTGCCCACACACCTCTGAAGTCCCCAGAGATCTGTCCCAGTTGTCTTCCCCAGATGCACTATTTTCAGGAGGTTTCTCTCTCACACTTGCTATGGTTTGAATGCATTCTCCAAAGATCATCTGTCAGAAACATATTCTCCAATGCAATGCTGCCAGAAGTGGCACATTATAAGAGGAGAATAGATCCCAAGTAGGGAGCGGAATGGATGAGCAGGATTAGTAATTGTTATTATCATGGGGTAGGTTAATGATCTGATTGTGCTTGTTAAAAAACACCTTAGGTGCTGGAAAGAAATCTCAGTGGGTAAAAAGGTTTCCTGCTCAACCATGAGGACCTGAGTTTGAATTCCAAGAACCCACATAAAATCCACACCTGTAGAGCAGCCATCTGTAAACATAGAGCTCCTGCAGAAGAGGGCAGGTGAAGGCAGGGAAAGCCCAAGCAGTTCTTGGGCAGCTAGCATGGGGAACACAGAGGAAACACGGCAGAGGACCCCTGCCTCAGACAAGAGGAAAGCAAAGACTGATACCTACAGGTGTTCTCTGATCTTCACACTCACACGATGGCACACTTGTGCCTACATTAACACTAGAATACACACACACACACACACACACACACACACACACACACACACACCACTAATAAGATTTTAAAAATAGATTTCATTCCTTTCTCGCTTGCTCTTGCTTACCCATTTCTCTGTCATTGTGAAGGAGCCTTGCTAGATGCTTCATCTTGTTCTAGACACCCTGATGTCCAGAACTGTGAGCAATATGTGTTGTCCTTTTTAAATTAAACTACCTTTGGTGGTCTGGGATTGCAACACTCTCTCCCAGGATGAATTTTAACCTAATTTTGGCCATAGACAAGACTGCCAAAAAGGACCTAGTGCTAAAGCTGAACATTTCAGGAAATGCTGATTTGAATATCCAACCCTCTGGGATAGAACATTGAGCAACTCAGACAAATCCTGGCCATAAACACTTCCATTCTAGTAGAAGGAGAAACCATAATGATAAATATACACACACTGTATGGACTTACAGGTAAATAAGACCAGGAAATAGCAGGGAGGTGGGTCTTATGTTAACTTCGCCAGGTCTTCAACCACATTGGCTCGAATTCACTTTCTCAAACTTGACTAGGTTGCCTTAAGTTATGTAACTGTCATGCTTCTTTTTTAACTGGGCCTTAGTGCCCTGTGGTTGATATATTGTGCACCCCAATAAACTTATCTGGGGGTCAGAGAACAGAACAGCCACTATATTAAACATAGAAGTCAGGCAGTGGTAACGTACCACTTCATCCTATCACTTAGCAGGCAGTGTCTCTGTGTGTTCAAGACCATATTATGAATAGAGCCAAGTATGGTGACACATGCCTTTAATCCCAGTACCAACCATAGAGACCTGGAGGTCTGTACATCTGGTGCCCAACTTATCAGGTATGAATTCATGAAAAAGCTACTTGCCTGTGGCCTTGTGGGTCCCATCTCAGGCCCGAGCTGCATGCAGCTGGTTGTGGTGGCACATGCCAGTAGAATTTGCTAAAGGAGACAGAAGCAGGAGGATCCCGAGTTCGAGGAGGCTTGCTGAGGAGAAGCTGTGGCCAGGGCTGGGCCACAAACAGTGGTAGCAGGACCATGGAGGTGGTGGCTTCAACCCTGAGCTACAAGCTGCTTCTCATCATGCTGGTGGTGATGGCGACACTGCTACTGGAGATGAAGGGTTTATCGATGCTGGTTCAGAGAAGAATTGCCAGGACCATCGTGTTACAAGAAAGCATCGGCGAAGGTCAGTTTGGAGAAGTTTGGCGAGGCAAGTGATTGGAAGAAGTTGCTGTGAAGATATTCTCTTCTAGGGAAGAACGTTCATGGTTCTGAGAGGCAGACATTTATCAGACTGTGAGTGCTCCAAACCACAGGGGAGGCACAAAAAAATTGTGCAGGGAACCATGGCCACACCTAACAGTGACTTTGAAATCTCCCGAAGGATGGTGGGATCCCACAATGACAATTCCACATGGACTATGATAAAGCCATTAAACGGATTAACACCACTCACTCAGAGATCTGCTCTGAACTACAAACTACTCAGGACAATTTTGAGATAGATGACCCAGATTCACAGACTATTCGAGCAAGGACTTGAGATAAGCCCTGCACTTTCTCATTATGCAGAGACTGGACAAATGATACAGCTAACTCTCCCAGGACTTGACAATTAACCCCCAATTTTTTTCAGGATCCCCTAAAGGTATCTTTACCCCTAGAAAGCAGAAAGTAATTTTAAGAAAACAATGTGCGCATTCCCAAGAGGTGGGGTGGGTGGTTTTTGGTTGTTCAATGGCTTATGGATAATTGTCATTGTTTAGGACAAGTTGTTATTGTTAATAGTCAAAGAAAAAAAAGATTTTAAAAAGGAGATTAGATTCTGGGTTCTTGTTTGAAAAAAAAGAGGATATAGATAAGATGTACATTTGAATCTACTCTGAAAAATGAAAGAGCTATAGAAATAATAGGATAAAAGGGTTGATTATGGAATCTACTCTGATAAAAAAGGAAGATATAAAAGTCATAAGATAAAAGGTGGATTATTGACTCTACTATGAAAAGAAAAAAGAGAGAATATGGATATGATAAGATAAAAAGGTAGATTATTGAATCTACTTTTAAAAAGGAACTACTTGTTTTAAATATTTTAAATTGGATTGGAATTTTGTATATTGCATACAAATTTTGGACTCACCAAAATAGGATAAGTAATGAAAATTTTTGTCTGAGTTTGTCGAATGTTCATGGACTGGACATTGTTAATGTATATAATGGAGTTTTTTGTCTGAATCTGTCAAATGTTAATAGACTAGACATTGTTAATGTAATTCTTGACTGTATATATTGTATATCTTATTGTATATACTTTTTCTTTCATTAATCATAATTTTTTATTTTAAACAAAAAGGGGATGTGTGGTTGATATATTGTGCACCCCAATGAACGTATTTGGGGGTCAGAGAACAGAACAGCCACTATATTAAACATAGAAGTTAGGCAGTGGTAGCATGTGCCTTTAATCCTAGCATTCCAGAGGCAGAGATCTATGCTGATCTCTGTAAGTTCAAGGCCATACTGGAAACAAAGCCAGGCATGGTTACACAAGCCTTTAATCCCAGCTCTTGAGATCTCATGTCTTGCCTGGAAAGACACACGCCTTTAATCCTAGGAAGTGATGGCAGGAAGCAGAAAGGTATATAAGGTGTGAGAACCAGGAACTAGAGGCTTTTTAGGCTTTTTAATTTTTTAGGATTTTGAGCAGCAGTTCAGTTGAGATTCATTTAGATGAGGACTCATAAGCTTTCAGTGTGAGGAAATAAGACCAGCTGAGGTACTGGCAAAGTGAGGTTGTCTGTGGCTTGTTATGTTTCTCTGATCTTTCAGTATTCACCCCACTATCTGGCTCTTGAGTTTTCTTTTTATTAATAAGACCATTTAAGATTTGTATTATATTGCCGGGCGGTGGTGGCACACGCCTTTAATCCCAGCACTTGGGAGGCAGAGCCAGGTGGATCTCTGTGAGTTCGAGGCCAGCCTGGGCTACCAAGTGAGTTCCAGGAGAGGCGCAAAGCTACACAGAGAAACCCTGTCTCGAAAAAACCAAAAAAAAAAAAAAAAAAAAAAAAAAAAAAAAAAAAAAAAAAAAAAAAAAAAAAAAAAGATTTGTATTATAGCCCCCATTACTCCAGGCTGAGAAGTGGTGAAGTCCATGTGAGGAAGAGGAAAGATGCAGAAACTGTGGTCTTGATTTTCTGAAGACTGTCAAGAAACAGATTTGAATTTAGCATAAAAACCAGCTTTGGGGATTATCAGGTAAAAGCAATTGCCGTGTGCACCTTACGAGTTCAGTCCAATCTCAAGAACCCACATGAAAGGAGAGAGCTGACTCCTGAAATTATAAACTCCACATTCCCATGCTCATGTGTGAGTGCACGCGCGCGCGCACACACACACACACACAATTACTCATGCACATTACACACATACATTCACACATCAACATTACACACGCACTGTCAGACATGCACATTACACATGCACCACACACATATACTCACACATACATATTACACACACACATAAACTCACATTTACACATCAACACCACACATATTCACACACTCTCACACTTGCACATCACACACACACACACACACACACACACACACACACAAACACACACCTACTGAACTTGAAATGTGAGGATTTGTTCTAGGCTGACTAACTAGCAACCTGTGGAAATTTGTCTATCTCTGCCTCCTCAGCTCCAGGCTTACAGGATCAGGCCCCTGTACCCAGTTTTTACATGGATGCTGAGAATCTGAACTTAGATCCTTAGGCTTACACATCTTCCGAGCCCGTGTCTTTCACTCTGGATAGAACACTAAGTGTACGACAAGCACAAGAAAAATGAACCCCAGAGGACAAGCTGCCTTGTAGCTCAGGTCGAGTCAGAGACTCACTGAGAAGACAATGCAATACTTACTGCACCCTCCATGGCAAAGGGCACTTAGAGTGTTTAACTGAATAAATGCACAACATATGAAATGCTAGTATTTTATTACTAGGAGAACAGTGACGAGGGTGAATTGTATTCATGTAATGCTTCAGAGACCATAAGCCACTTTTATAGAGCCGTGTTCACATTTGTCACCACAACCCTATGAAGGAGTTAACTGTTAACTTTCTTTTTGTGGGTGAGAGAAGCAAGGTGAGAATAGAAAACTGATTCCAAAGCCAGGGCCCCTTTCTAGCCCAGAAGCTTCTGTAGAATTATGTATGGGCTCGGGCGGGCACGAAAAAGTGATGGCTGCTCTTCCTAGTCACCTCCTGGCTACATGCCCACACATGGCCCTGTCCAGCAGTCAGGCAAATGCTTACTCTAGGGCCTTACATCCCATGTAATCCATGCGCAGCGTGGTTACATAACCTGAGCGCAGTGTGATCACATAATCTATGTGCATGCATGGCGTAGCTATGTAAGGTGACCCATATATGCATGTGCAAGGTGACCTATAAAAACAGGCTCCACCCGCTCTCTGCTCCTCTCTTCCTCACCTCTCTTTCTGGTAGTTCTATTTGTACGTTTCCTTTTCCCTTCCCTAATAAAACTCCTACAGTGGGTTCTGTTGTACCTTGTGTTTTCTTGTACCTGGTAAATAGTGCCACAAATAAATAACAGTGATGAGGTCCCAAATTAGCCCAGGCAGAATGGCTACCCTGCCAGGCATTGAGCAAGAGTGTCCAAACCTTCTATTTAAAGATTGTTATGATTTTGTTACATTATTATTATTCTGTTACGATTGAAAAACCAACTGGATTTCTCATTTGTAACCATCATAACCAACCCTGTAGTCCCCTGAGCATTTTCAAATGTGAGCATCACAAGAGCTTCCTTCCCTTAAAGGTTATCACCACTATTTCAAGCACAGAAAGATGCATTTTCTACTTCATATTCTCACACTGGTGTTACCGGAGTTCTGGTGAGGACACACCAAAACCCTGGTAGTGTGTCTGCACTCACTGAGAATCAATAGTCTTTACAATGGTCTGTCCATATTAAATGATTGAGTGGTTACCTGTGAGCATTTTTTTTACGTTTTCCATTTTATTATTATTTATAATTTAAAAAGAACTTGGAACAAGATAAGTTCCACCAAGGGGACTTATAGAACAAATTATGGAGCATATGCATAATGAAATATAGATCCCGAATTGTAGGAGGCATGGGGGGCCTTGTGCTCACAGATAAACACTGGGGGAACCTCAAATGTTAGCACACAAGTTCGTTCCTTCAAGGGGAGGGGTGTATTACCTGTTATCTTTTCAGAAGGCTGAAAGTGGATGTGCATTCTAGCCTGGTGACATTTGCGCTATCCGTGTGGCTGGAGCCCACACAGGATCCTCTCTCAGACCCATGTCATAAGCTTGTTTTTCTGTCAGTCTGTAGAAGGTGTTACATATACTTTACAGAGAGTTTTGATGTGGTCACATCGATCTTTATTTAGTTTACTTTGCTCCTCAAAGTATGGTTTATTGTGCACACAGGATTGAGTTAATTATCACCAGAAAAGTTTTTCATTTAATTGTGTTATGCTTAAATATGCCTAAAATAAATCAGTCGGGGTCAGACTCCCAAAGTTTGAGTCAACACCAGCTACTTAGTTGAATGGAATTACCTTCTTGCCTCCTGAGGATTGTCACTCTGCCGGCTGTGGAGGTCATATTGTGTGATGATTATAAGGTAGTTATGTAGAAGGTAGTTATTGGCATGGAAAGATATTAATAATAACAACATAAATGATATGGACTATCAGTTATGCAGAGAAAAATATATGGGGCATGCGTGTGTGTGTGTGTGTGTGTGTGTGTGTGTGTGTGTGTGTGTGTGTTGGTTCATTTTCTGATGCTATGACATAATACCTGAGACTATAGCTTTTAGAGAACAGAAATGTATTTCTTAAAGTTCTGGAAATGGAAAAATCCAAGTTCGTGACCTGGCATCTCGTGATGGCCTCTGGGTATGTCATCACATGAAGAAAGAAGAATGGCACGAGAGAACCAACCTGTTCAATTGAAAGGCACCTAGCCCCATTCATAAGAGAGACTCCTTTATGGCCTAGTCCTCTTGGGAAGTCCCCTTTCCACTTCATATTCTCACACTGGTGTTACCTGAGTTCTGGTGAGGACACACCAAAACCCTGGCAGTGTGCCTGCCAGAGAAAAGCCTAAAAAGAGATGTAGTCAGAAACCTGATAGTGAAATTATGAGAATTTTTTTTCCCTTTTTGTCTCTTTGCTGTGTTTCTTAAGTTTTCTACACTGAAGACATCTTAATCTTGAAACAGGAGGTGGGATGGTTTCTTTAAACTATAAAACCAACAACTTGATCAAACAAAACTTCAGGTCCATTTGCAAAAATGTCAGCTAGGGCCCAGGCAAGATCCTAGTGCCAAGCTGTCAAAAGCAGTCTGGCCCATGATGAGGCAGTGTTGACACCAGAGGCAAGGCCCAAACCTCCCTGTGGACCTCTCCAGTGCCACTGAGCCCTTGGAAGGCCCCTCTTTCCCCCTTAGACCCTTTCTACCACCAAATAACACTTTGATACAAATTAAAACTTCCATAGAACAAATGTATCATTTTAACTTTACATCATTAATCCCCTATTAAGATGAACTGCACATGGAAAATTGGAGGACTAAGACATTTATTTAAACACCCTGTGGCTATAAAATTATACAGCATTTGTGCTTGGGTGAGAAAAAGGTGGGAAGTTGAATTATCCACACAATTGTTTCCTCTCATGGTGAATGAATCAACCCCACTCCAAGGTTGAGCTAAGTGTAAAGCACCGTGACTTTTACAAGGCCATAAACCTAAGGAGTGCAAAGAAATACTTTCAAAATTTCTATAGTTTCCATTTTTAATAATTCTTTTTAAAGTCCCTTGTAACAGCAACACCATCCTGTGACCCCATAACTTAAACAGTCAGCTTCAGTAAAATAAAATGGATTTCCTTATTCTGCATAACTTAGCACACAAAAAAGACTTCCAGAGATTGTAAAGACAGGCTCTCTTTAGACATCATTATGAATGGGGCCTTAATTCTAGGGAGAAAATCTGTGGTGTGGCTTTCTAATTTTTTTTTTCCAAGGCAGGGGAAGTTCAAGAATTTTCACACTAAATTTCATGTTTCAATCTGTCACATTTTCTCTGCTGATGGAAACAAGGACTTCCATTCCGGCGGCTCTGCCTCTATTAAGGCTTTATGGTGCTCATCATTCACGTGATAAAAAGTTACAATGTCCCTTTAAAAGAAACATTTTGGAGATGGTCTATTAAATACTTAATATATATCAAATCTCTTCTTGCTTCCATAAAAAGCTTGTAAGCCTCCCAGGAACAGCAATTTCATTCTAGAATATTCTACAGATTGTTTCCAAGGCTGAATAAAAAGTATTTCACATTTCCTTCATTCCTCTTTTCATTCTTTCTTCTAATAGTAGCCACAAATTTCCATCCTGCAAGGTGTGGAAGGGGTAGATCCCAGAGATGGTGCTGAGAGCCAAGCAGCGGGGCCAGAGCAGGAGGAATGCCAATCCTGCGGCCAACCCAAGTTGAACCTCTCAAGGCAAAAGCCACCCGCCTTTCTTCTTGTCCAGATGGGTTCCACAAGGACTTGGAGAAAACCAGCTTTGGGTGTGAATGTGACACCATGTCATCTGTAAAAGCAATTAAACAATAGGTCCCGGCTTTAAACGCTTTCCCTGACACAAAGCAGCCCCATCAGTGGGCTTCTTAGGAATTAGAGCGGTTGAGTATCTGTCTGCCAAGGAGGCATGAGTTAAGGGGAGCTTCAAGTTTTCCCAAGCTAGAAATATGTTCCGAGCTACAGGAACTATGGAAAGCTTAGGTAAGATCAGAATCCAAGTCTCCACCATATGGCTCTTTTGGAAGTTAAATGTAGTTAGTGGGAGAGACTATCCCACTCCGGAATGACGATGCTTAATAACAAATGCCAAGAGAATGTTTAAACATGAAGAATTGTTGAGAAGAAATTTAAACTTATGTGAAATCTCACCACCCAGAGAGAGAGGAAAGATTTTAGTTTTTTCGCTTGCATCGTTCTATAAGCATCCATCCATCCCACATACCTCTTTGATTTGGTCTGCCTCCCCAACTTTAGGTGGGATTTTAATCACCTTTTTACATTTTAGGAATAAGTCATAGATAGGGAACTAAAGCCCAGTGCTTCCCTCCTGGTTTATCCAAGAACCCCGTCTCTCTGAGTCCGAGGAGCTCCATCTGGAGGCAGGCCTTGGCACGAGTCATTATTTATTCCCTGACACTGTTGATTCAGCCACCGTCATGGGATCACATCTAAAAACTGCCCCCCCTTTTCTTTCAGTTCGATGGACTACATCAAGCCACTGGTGCTAGCACATGCCTGAGAACTTAGAACCCCACAGAGATGGACGGTGGTGACTCTACTTTAGACCTTACTCACAGGCTTACTCATTCTCCCCTGCTTCAAGATCACAGGCTCTGACACATTCTGGGCAGATTCAGGTTTCATTCATGAACCCCTGGGATCTGCTTTGAGTCTCATTTGCTTAATTCAGATTAATTCTATTATATGGATATATGATCATTTGTTTAGATCTCTTACTGGGCGTTAAAACTTCCACTTTTTCCCCATAATATTATAATAATTATAACGAACACCACTGTTCTTTAAGTACATTTTAGATTGCTTTCTAAAATATCTGAACATTTTAAAGACCTTCTGTACGCAGACAGGGTCAAAATGCTTAGTAGATCTATCTAGACAACAGTGTATGTAGAAATGTGTCCACCCCATTTAACCTCTTATCAACATTCAATGTTAGCACAGAAACAAGCCTTGCTGAGTGGGTACTTCAGAATCATAATTTATTATTTAAATTTGTATTGTATGCATGTCCTTATTCTGTGATATGTTTATTTCAGAGGGAAGTGTTCTTGTGTGCCCTATACAGTTGGGGGTAGTCTGATTTTCTCCAGTACCCCAATCAAGCCCTGG
This sequence comes from Peromyscus leucopus, assembly GCF_004664715.2. NCBI lineage: Eukaryota > Metazoa > Chordata > Mammalia > Rodentia > Cricetidae > Peromyscus > Peromyscus leucopus. Next base: position 60,334,264 of record NC_051068.1, read on the forward strand.
AAATACTATAATACTAAATGCCCTGGAGAAGCGGAGGCACCAGTTCTAGAGCATTCTCTATTAGCTAAGCTGACTAAGCTAATTGCTTTGAATTCTTAAATATATATATATATATATATATATATATATATATATATATATATATATATATATATATATATTGAAATTTTTAGCTAGGGACTCTGGGTTTTACTTCTTCTTTTCTCTCTTCTTTAAAAACACTCATTAGAGTTTCTTCATTTTTCAGCTTTTTATTAAGATAAAGGACAGGAATTACTAGTCACCCAATATGATAAGCTCTATCAATTCACACAGGGACTCTGAAATTCAGCCTTTTAAATTTGGGAGTTTTTGCTACTTTAACAAGTTCTGTGACCAGAAGATGCAGAGCTGTGCTCAGAACCATTAGGATAATTACAGTCACCCTGTGACTACGGAGATTCCAGTCATCTTGTCAACACACATTTGCTGTAGTTTAGATTTGGAAACCTCCCAAAGGCTCATGTTCTGAAGACTCGGTCCTCTGCCATGTGCTATTTGAAGGTGGTAGAAACTACAAGGGGTAAAGACTATGTTCCTCAAGGTGTAGCCTAAGGACACAGTGGAAGAGCAAAAGTCAAAGGGAGAATGTCCTTGGAGGGAACTGTGGGACGCTAATGTTCTTTTCTTTCACTGCCAGACAGGAAGCGAGAGGGTTGCCTCCATCATGTGCTCACAACGTGTGATACTGTCTCAGCACAGGGCCAAAGCAGCCAGGCTGATTGACATAGACTGAAACCTTCAAAACTGTGAACCAACTAGACCTTTCCTATTCTGTATTAGTTACATTTCTATTGCTTTGATGAAATGCCATGAGCAGAAGCAACTTGGAGAGGGGAGAGATTACTTGGGGTTACTATTCTGGAAGAATAAGGGTCCATGAGATACAGGCATGGCAGCTGGAACAGCTGATAGCATGTATCTTAAACAGCAAATAGGAAACAGAAAGGCAACTCTAAATGACATGAGTCTTGAAACTCTCAAAGCCTTCCTCCAGCAAAGCCACACTTCTTAAATTCCTCAAACAGTGCCACCAACTGGGGACCAAATATTCAAAATCCTGAGATGATGGTGGGACATTTCTCATTCAAACCACCACATTTCACTCCTTGTCCCCCATATGCTTGTGGCCACATCAGAATGAAAAACACATTTAGAACAACTTTAAACATCCCCCATAGTCTTCCACAGCCGCACACTGTTTATAAGTCCAAAAATCCAAAGTTGAGACTCAAGGAAATCTCTTAATTGTAACCCCTATCAAGTCAAAAAGCAAATTACATGCTTCCAATCTACAATGGCACAGAATATGCATTGCCATTCCAAAAGAGAGGAAGGGGAGCATGATGAGGAAATCCTAAGTCAAAGCAAGACCAAAACTCAGCAGGGCAAACTCCAAATCCTGTAGCTCCAAGTCTGATGTCAAAAGGCTTAGTTGGCCCTGCCCCTTCAGCTTTTCTGTCTGCAACACACATATCTATTTGGGGCTGGGACCACACCCTGTGTGCATCTCTCCTTGACAGATTTCTTATAGCTCTGGCATCTAGAACACTTCGGGGTCTCCAGTGCAAACCAAGCTTCATTTCTACATCTTAATGGAATGGCAACTCAAAGTCTCTTACCTTCTCAGAGCCTTCATGAAGGGACTCCTTTGCCACATATCACCTGATATCAGTGGCTTTCTGAAAGCAAAGAGACACCACATGAACAACATGGCCAAGTTCCATTGCCATCTTGGGACAGACCCTGGCCATCTCGAGTCACAAATTTGCATTAGCTTCTGTTTGCTGTTCCTGCCTAGGAACAGAAAATGCCTTGGCCTTTGTCCTTTCACCAGCTGGAAGATTAACTGGGTAGGGCCTTGCCCTGAGGACATCCTTCTCCTTATTCCAACACAGACCCCACCTCTCTTCTTAATTTCCTTACCTCTTTCAGCACCATCCCTGGTTGCAACATTAAGTTTCTTGGTGCTCTTTTTCTCTTCAAACTGAGTAATTTGTATCTCTTTTTGCCCCACTTGCTTCTTTATTCATTATAGACCTGAATCAGAGTGATTACTAATAACTGAGATAGAGTCAATATTATACCATCTTGAAATGTCCTCTGCCAAAGAAATTAGTCCATTACTTTTACACTTTAACCTCAGGCAATTATTAGGACATAGCCACACGGTGGCCAAATCTCTTATCAAACTATCACAAAAACAGTCTCTAGCTACATTACTAATATTGGTCCCCTCTGAAACCTCTTGTGAGCTTCCAAAGTCCACATGGTTCTCAACACTATCCTACATGCTTCTACCAAAATGGCTCATTAAGCTCTGCTTATAGTATTTAACTGCTTTTTCTAGTCCAGCATCCCAAAGTCTTTCATATTCCTCCCAAAGCCAGCATGGTCAACAGGCAATAGTGAGCTTCCTGATACCAACTTCTGTCTTAGTTGGTTTTCTATTGCTGTGATAAAACACCATGACCAAGGCACCCTATAGAAAGAAGAGTTTAAAGCTTGCAGGTCCAGAGAGATAGAGTTAATCATTATCACAGTGGAGAAGGATCATGGGAGTCACAGAACTTATGGAATGAAATTCTCTCTCTCTCTCTCTCTCTCTCTCTCTCTCTCTCTCTCTCTCTCTCTCTCTCTCTCTCTGTGTGTGTGTGTGTGTGTGTGTGTGTGTGTGTGTGTGTGTGTCTGTGTGTATAAATGTATACATTATATATAAATGACATACAGGCTGCAGTCCAACAATGGCTACCTGTGAATGAAAGTCCAAGAATCTAGTAGTTGCTCAGTCCCATGAGGCTTTGTGTCTCAGCTGGTCTTCTGTACATACTCTGAGTCCTGAAGAAGTAGGCTTCAATGCCAGAGAAGGAATAATGTGCTGACAAGGCGAAGGCAAGCAGGAGAAGAACAAACCATCGCTTTCTTCATCCATTGTTCTTACATAGGCTTCCAGCAGAAGGTGTGGCCCAGATTAAAGGTGTGTTTTCCAGACTCAACGTCTAGATCACAGGTGTGCCCTCCATTTCTGGATTATAGTTCATTCCAGATATAGTCAAGTTGACAACCAAAAATAGTCAACACAGACAGATAACTAGAAATGCCATGAGTCTTTAAAACCCCAAAGCTCACGCTCAGTGATGTGCTTCCTCCAGCAAGTCCACACCTCCCAACAGTGCTACCAACAGGGACCATGTGTTCAAGTTCCCACGACTATGAGGAATATCTTATTCAAACCACCGCATCTATTTAAATTTATTATCCTAAGTATCTTGTCACAATAAGAAGCTAACACACAGATAGATAGATAGATAGATAGATAGATAGATAGATAGATAGATAGATAGATAGATAGATAGACAGATAGATAGGCTCTTCCAGGGGCCTTGCTTAGTGTAATCATTATGACTATAACAATTTGTAGTATTTTATTAGGAAAAATATGATCTTAGAAATCTTAGTTTAGAATAAATACAATTTCTATACCCTGAAAGCATTTTCATCTGCTTTTCACCAGGTCCAAATGAAAAAAGTTTGTACTAAAAAAAAAATCCAACTTTTCCTACCTTTATAAGAATGTTTCAATATTGAATCTATATTTTATTTTGTGCTCTTGCTTTTCTTCATGAAGTCTTAAGGTCTTATAAAATGAGGAGTCATCAGAACCTTAGAAATGCATACACTGAAATATGGCAAATTTTAAAAAGATTCATCACTTGAATTTTTCATTTTTAATTCAATTAGACTTTCCATGTATAAAATTCACACTCCATTCATGTGTTGTTTTACCATTTATTGACAATTGTCTCTTTTTCTACCACATATAATGTGTATAAACATTACATTATACACAATTCAGTCCCAAGAATTCCATTGTCAAAGGTACTTACTTAAACCAACAAACCAACCACCAGGATAAAGAGTTAGAAGGGGCACTCTTAGGAGCAAAGTCCCCAGTACTATAAACCACATGGAAATAGATCACAGGAGCCTGTCAAATATCCCAAATTAAATTTATGTGGTCAACAATGTAATTCTTTCCATCTCTGCAAGAAACTTCACCACACTCCTGTTGACTATAGAGCTTGGGTGCAGTTTCTCCTCTGGCCACACTCCCATTAAAATGTAACACATGTCTGTAGCAAGTGTTCATTCAGAGGACAGTTCTGGGAATGTTTTCATGCATTGCCTGAGGCTTAAGAGGATGAATGAGGGAAGCCTTTGCAGTTAATGCTATCTTAATACTTTCTGGTCCAGTGTAAGGAATCTTGGGATCCTATACCCATTGCTCTTGAGAAGCGAGATAACCTCAGTTAATCCATTCTCGCTGTCAGGCAAACCAGGGGATTTGGCATTTAATGAATACATGTTCTTCCATGAAACTGACATTGAGGGACATGTACAGGTGTTTAAAACCACAAATGTGTTTTTAACTAGATACACAATTTCAAATGCTACTGAAGCTTTTAGTTGCCCATCCCAGTATCTCCAAAGAAGGAGGGAGCTGTTTGAATATGAACTCTATTCTGAAGTGATAAGTATGTTCTTAGAGGGAAGAAAAGGAGCAAGTTCTTAGAAATCCCTCTTGAGTCTCTATCTCCCACTCTTGAGTATTGGGTGCCTGCCTCACTGCAAGGGAGAGGGCTTGAAGGTTGAAGAGTGAGGGATGCAGCGTTTCAGGAAGAGCCCTGCTGCTGGTCTGCTGAGGTTGTGAGGATTTGATGCAAATTGTCTATCAGAGTCTCAGGCATCTGGACACTTGGTTCCCAGTTTGTGGTGCTGTTTGGGGAAGTTTAGGTGGTGCAGTCTTGCTGGAGGAAGTAGGCCACTGAGAGGGGGCTTTGAGATAAAATGCTTCTCTCCATTTCCAGTTTCTTCTCTCTGCTTTGTGCTCACAGGAAGGAAGATGAGCTCCCAGCAGCCCATTCCTGCTGCCATGCCTGCTGCTTCCCACCATACTCTCTTGCCATAATGGACTCTTATTCTTCTGGAACCATAAGCTCTGATAACCTTTTGCTTCTATAAATTGCCTTAGACATGGTATCACATCAACAGGAGATTGACTAGTGCAGAGGTCCACCCAGTTCACTTGTGAATTAGCTTTCTGAATAGTCTACAGGCATTGCCAGTTTGACACTGTGAATGTGCTTTGTAAGAAAAGCAAAACCCTGGCCTGTGTGATGATGGTTCAGCAGGTAAGGGAGCTTCTGCCGAGCCTGTGTTCCAAGAGTTCAGTCGACAGAATCCACACGGTGAGAGGAATGAGTCAACTCCCTCCGACTCCCACAGGCACACTGAGTCATATGTGCACATGCATGCACATGCACATATACACTCATGCACACATATGCACACACAAAGGCACTGTGTAAATAAATGCTAAACAAAAGTAAATTTTAAAAGGAAAAGGAAGAAAAGCAAGACTCCCGCTTACTGACTCGACCCATGAGTTGAAAAGCAGAGCTGCTTTCTACAGGGTCTGTTTCTTCCACGTATACAGTGCGATCTGATGGCCCTCTTGTGGGATGAACATATATAACTAATTTGAATCACACAGAAGCTCCCTTTGTATGTACAATGGCTGCGTTATAGAAAGTGTTCTTAAATTTGATTGTTTATAAGAGGAAGAGACGGTGATTTTTCAAAAGCAGCTGTTATCCCCAGGTTTTGGCAGCAGGCAGCGTCACGGCTCTAACGATGTCCATACCTCTCTTTATATGCATGAAAATGTGTACATTGCAAGTTTATAGGAGGAAAACACCCATCCCATAAGTCAAGGGGTGACCTATGGGTGAGTTTCTTGAGCTACCACAACAAATTACCCGAGAGTGGGTGGCTTAAACAGCAGGCATTGAGTCTCTCCAGTCCTGGAGGCTGCAAGTGGAAAGTTGAGGTGTTGGCAGGCTGGCCCCTTCAGGGGGCTTCTGAGGAAGAATCTATTTTGTGTTTCTCCCCTGGCGTCTAGGCATTGCCAGCAAACAGCAGAGTTGCTTGAACTGTCACATCTTTCGGGCTGTTTCTGCTTTCCTCCGACATCTGTCCTATGCATGCCTGTGCTTTTCGGAGTCCACAATCCTGTTTGCAAGGTCACCAGCCACCGACTAGGGCCCACCTCGATCTAGTATGTTCTCACTTTATCCTGACTGTATATACAAGGGCCATATTTCTAGCAGCAATCACAGGTTGTTCAAACCTCAACTTATCTTTTCAAGAGACATAACGGTAACCCCCAATTCCCCAAAGAGGGGATTTTATTTAGCAAAAAAGGCTAAAATTACTTTTATAAATGAATGAGAAAGTTGTGAAAACATTACTTTGCCTTGTCTCTGCCAGGAACATTAAAATATATACCCACATAATCTCAGAAACATGCATATTCTATTATCAAGCAAAAGCAAGCATCTACATATATGAATATTATTTATGGGGGTACATACACACCCCTATGCCTCTCACTATACAATCTTTTTATACTACACAGGTGAGTGCATGAGAGAATAATGAAGTTTTACCTCTCTAGTTAGTCACTACACATGTGTACAAGTTGAGCATATCACAAACGTATTCAGCCATCTTTGAACACATTGGGCAAACCAGTATCTGGCATTAAAGAAGATCATTAATGAGAGTCAGCGTTCAAGTTTATTAAAAGGTAGACAAGCAGGTCATTATTTGGTATATATGCTACTTATCCCTTTTATTGTTTCCTGAATTACACATCATGGATATTTTCAGTAAGTGTTCATTAATATTTTTGTAAGTGATAAGAGTGTCTCACAGGCTGGAGCCCAGGCTTGCCTTAAATGTGTGCTTCTTTTATCAGCAAGCTGAGTGCTGGAATTACAGGCATGAGCTTCTGCACTCACATCTCACTAAACCTACTTCTTCTTCATCCTGTACATATGCCAAGATAACATTTCTCAGCCGGATAGATGCAGCCACAGCCTGATTGCTCATCGGCACATGAACAGAAGAGGTGTGCACCGATTTCAGGCTTGGTTTATTCAAGCTTGCCACATGTGATGTCTCCTCCCTCCTCTGGATTAATTCAGACACGCAAAGTATTCTTGTTCTGAAGATGACAAAGCTACAAGAAAGGAAGAAGGGGAGAGGGAAGGGAGGGAGGGAGGGGAAGAAAGAGGAAGGAAGGAATGAATGAAGGGAGGAAGGAAGGAAAGAAAGAAGGAAGGAAGTCTGGATTTCTTCATGGGGATCATGAGCATCCATTCCACGTTTTATTATGTTTAAGTCATTTTATAAGGAGTTTTTTAGTCACAGCACCTAGGAGAAGCCTGGTTTAAGCATCCTTGTTACAAAAGGACACTGCTGCTTGCATGTTTCATGATGCAGAAATGTAGAAATGGCTGACAGTGAATACTGCCAGACCGGCATGCGCTCCCTTCCTGTGAGTGCCCTGATGTCTACATGCTCAGTCACTCCTTAAATGACATCCATCAAACCGTGTGTCACATGACAGTGCTACAGGCATTTCTCTCTTGTTTACATCTTAGCCATCTCATTAACTAACTAGTAAATTTGAAGGACTCTGCTTTCTGCTCTTCAGCTCTTAATTTTAATTCAGGACTATTTAAAGAATAGACACATGTGTTATTTGTCTGTGGATGGATTGGTTCTTTAAATGATGGTAAGGGCAAATTTTAGCAGTGAAATAATTTTTCATGCACTTAATGATTTTCAAACCCAATTTTTCTAGGTGTGGTGTCAGACACCTTTAATCCCAGCACTTGGAATGGAGAAGCAAGCAGATTGCTGGAGTTGAGGCTACCCTGATTTACAGAACGATTCCAGGCCAGCCACGATTGCGCAGTGAGACCCTGTCTCAAAAATGATTAGCAACCACCACAGAATACTAGTTTCAAGGCCACAAATGACTGTAAGGCATCTGTCTGTTAATAAACATTCAAAAAATATGAACATTAAGACTATAAATACTATTAAAATAGTGTCAGCCTCTTCATTTAAGGAGATAAAAGGAGTTTGATTAAATTCTTTTATACATTCTGAGAGAAGGTAGGCTGTGGGGGGGGGGGAGGCAGACTCATTATATAACCCAGGTTGTATTCAAACTCGTCATCCTTTGCTTCTGTCTCCTGAGAGATGGAGTTGCAGGTGTGTAGCACCATACCCTGTCCAAGGCAGGAGATTTTAGATACAAACTCATTTTAAACCCAGGCTTTCAATATGCTTGCTGACATACTTACCTGTCAAAAGAGTTAAAATTATATTAAAGGGAAGAAACACACTATTCCTTTAATTCTGTCATAGGAAACAGATTCAGAACCAAAGTTAGACCAGCTGTGAAGTATTTTCTATTCCTGTATAAATTATGTCTCATGTTTTGGTGCAATATAATAAAGATATAATTCCAGTGTAGGTCAGGATAGCCTCCAGTGAACTGACCAGTATGAGCATTGTGAGTAACTTGTATATCTAGAGATGAACGGAGAAACAAAGAAGTGAGAGGTGAGGTTTTTGTTCCTGGGTGGACATTAACTTCTCCTGCCCAGATTTGCTCCATGTTTCTGGTAGTATAATGTATCATTCTTGCCTGGTGAGTCAGCAAAAGACCCAGACTAAAGCAATTAAGCTATTTTCCTGACTTCAGACATTGTGGAAGGAAGCCTAGGTGACAAGTGATGGCCAGGTGTCCCAAATGTAGATTTTTCTTCAAATTTTTCCTGTCACAATTGATGGGATAGAACTGCTTTGCTTTGGGTGTTGCATAACAGTTGGGCTAATTCCTCATCATGTGAAGAAAGACCTTGTAGAGCTGTGGTTCTCGACCCTCTTAATGCTGTAACCCTTTAATACAGTCCCTCATGTTGTGGAGATCCCCAACCATACAATTATTTTTGTTGTTACTTCATAACTATAATCTTTCTACTGTTATGAATCAAAGTGTAAATATATGATGTGCTGGATATCTTAAATTTCTGTGAAAGGGCCATTCAACCCCCAAATGGGTTGCAACCCTCAGATTGAGAACCACTAGGAGGAAGTCAGACAAAAAAATAAGTCAAACAGAAATGAAACCAGGTAGCCTCTGCAGTCTACAAGGCCTGCACTGAGTCATTCCTGAGGGTGTGCAATCGTTTGTCCTGGGCTTGGTTTTGTGAAATGATAAAACACATTGTTGGAGAGCTAGCATGCATTCTATTCTTGTCCCTCAGAACTAAATGACAGCTCCTGGACCTGCCGTCCTGTAGCTGATGCTTTCTCCCTAGTCTAGCAGGGAACTTGACGTGGTTCCTGTTAATCTGATGTTCTTCTGCCCTCAGTAATCTCACTCTCATTATTAGTTTGGCTCCGTTATTTTAATTCTATACATACTTAATAAATGTTCTGGAAGATTAATGATACTGTATCTTTGTATCATGAAAAATATCAAGAATGTTTGTGCATAATCTACTAAAGCTTTGGAACTTTCTACTTTGGGCAGGCCTTCTAACATGCTGGTACGTGGCTTGCAGAGGACACTCAATGCATTACTCTTTGAATGACATCTTTATTGTTTTACTAAAATTGCATTGGGTGGGCGCGTAAAACAGTGTCTTAAAATCTAACATTCTCCATCCTAGGAACCTATAAGAATTGAGAGTTAGGAAAAACAACACAACAAGTGTACCCAAAACAGCATCTTCCAGTAATGGGGGTAGTTGGAAGCCAGTGTATGATGAGTGCTCACTGAATTTACAATTAGAAAATCTTGCAGACATATTTTGGAAACAGAGTTCCAAAATCTCAAATAAGTGTAATACTCAATTGTATTAGTGCCTTTTCTAGGCACTGTGACCAAATACCTGATAGGATCAAGATGATTTATCTTTGCCTATGGTTTGAAGGTGAGATCCGCCATGCTGGCAGCAACATCTCCTGGCAAGAGTGACTGCTTGTTTGCATTTCAGTGAGACAGGATGCAGAGAGAGTAAAGCGCTGTCACTCACCTGGCATTCCCTTTTTTCCTTTTTTCCTTTTTTATTCAGCCACAGAAATCAGTCAATGGGATAGTGATGCCCACATTCAGGGAGGGTCATGCTCCATCAGTTCTCTCTGGAAATGCTCTCGCAGATACACTCAAAGGCATAGGCATATCTCACCAGTGCCCTAGAAGTGTCTCAATCCAACAAGGCTGACTATGAAGATTAACCTTCATGCCACTCATCTGTTTGCAGCTAATGTTAATCATATCAATTGGTAAGTCATACTCACTGAGAAATTTACCATGAGAATCAGCCTGGGGAACACAGTCATCTCCTACTTATTTTTTTTTTTAAGATTATTTTTATTCTTAGCTCCTTCTGAGTCTTTGTTTCATCTATTTCATGAGACACTGCAATGGGAGTGATTATTGTTATAATCTAAATATGCAATTTGAACATTCCTGTAACAAAGAATTTGAGAAGAAACAAAAGTTATGATATGTGAAATACTGACTGGATCAGTCTCCATGACTAAAGCTAGCCCCCAGCTCCACGCTGGAGTCTCATCCTTATTCAGGTCCTGGTGTCTTTCCAGCTGTGAAGTGAAAGTGCTCATCTTAAGATGTGGGACTCTACACAGGGGATGAGAGTTCTTTGAAGCACTGTTGGTGGAGCTGCCAAGATGGCTCAGTGTGTAAGGGCACTTGCCACCAAGACCGATGACCAAAATTCAATCCTCAGGATCTGTGGAGTATAATATAGAGAGCATTAAGCTATGTTTTGAATAAATTAAAATATAATAATTTTTCTTATTTTCCAAAAAGTTAATCACTTTAAAGGGGTTTGTGTTTAGTAATGTTTTTTTTGTGCTGCTTTCCTTTTGACAGTCAGGACCCTTCTCATATCTTTCTGATAGCTTTGATGACATTGTTTTTATGTTTCTTGTATCAAACTACGAATTTCTCAGACTGCTTAGAAAGTAATCTAAGCAGGTACTTTCTTTGGTTCGTCTTTGACCCCACCTAATACATCATATATAAAATTGGCAAAATAAATAGATGGATGATTGATGGACCTCCTCACCACCTACCTTGTTGAGTACCTTGGACTTTCTGTTTAAGATGGACATCCTGAGTCATGGTGGTCAATGTAGTCTATTTCAAGGCATAGACCTGGTACACCAAATACCAAATGTTTAAGTTTTAAACTTTTTACAACTTTAAGTTTTAAACTTTTTACAACTTGACTAACTTTGAAAATACAGTTCTTAGCCTGGTGGAGTGGGGGGGAATGTGCCTTTAATCCCAGCACTCAAGCATGTGGATCTGTGAGTTCAGGGCCAACCTTGTCTACAGAGTGAGTTCCAGGATAGCCAGGCTACACAGAGGAAACCCTGTCTCAAAAAATTAAAAAAAAAAAAGAAAAAAAGAAAAAAAAAGAAAATGCAGTTCTCTGATATATTTAAAATATAAGGGTACTGGAGAGGTAGCTCAATAATTAAGAGTGGTTTTTGCTCTTCCATAACCACTTTGGTTCCCAGCATCCTCATAGGGTGGCTCACAACTACCTGTAACTACAGCTCCAAGAGCTCTGACACCGTCTTCTGTGATCCTTGGCCACTGACACACAGTAGTATATACATATAGACAGACACATAAAAGTAAAAAAAAAAAAAGTTAAAAAGAAAACAGGTACACAGACATTCCCAATATATCTAATACTGTGAGATATGACCTGGCTGGTCCACACCAGGGCTGTAAGGCACTGAACAGCAGGTGAGCTTGGCAGCAGAATGTTCTCATACTCAGCCCATGGTCATAGACATGGCTGCTATACACTTAATGCAAAGTAACCTTAAACAGATCCCTTTCGGTGTGGCCTGGCAACACACAGCTCACCCAAGCCATACTAAGTTCATCAGTGCTAATAGGTCTCTGGTTTCCGGTGGCTGCCCGGATACAGGGAAGTCAGAAACTGCCGCCTCCTGGATGTTGGAAATCCATCCCTGGAGATTGAGGGTAAATCTATGCAGATTCAAAATGGTCCAATTAAAATCTATTAATACAATGATTTCAAGGATGATATAATGCACCTGAAAGGGGACCCACAAAGGGCTTTGTGAGCTTTGGACAAACATTCGGAACAGGCTTCCCTTGCTCTAGGCAGAGCTCTAAGAAGACTGCATTGTGAAGCATCTGTGTGCCTTGTGCAGGCCAAAGTTAACATGAAGATTTTGCCCAACCTCTTGCTATAGAGAACGATGAGAAGCAACGCCAGCAATTCAATATACTGACCATCATGCACATGCCAGGTAGCCTTTTAGGCACAGAACTATCAGTGTGTCTCAAAAATACTCCAACAGTTAGCAAGCAGGGTAGATAGTTCAGAATGCCATCTAGATAGTTCAGAATGCCATCTAGATAGGGCCTGGACATCAGTGAATCCCACTGTAGTGGGTATATCAAACTCTCTGACTTTCAAGGTGACAGAAAGTCAGAACATAGTTTGTAAAACCTTTTATGTACAAGTTTGTTGGGCAAGTCCATCCTCAATATGTGCATCTAACAGTGGCTGTGGATCAAGCATCGGAAGGACTTTCATACCTCTTGATGCAAGGCTTTTGCAAGGTGCAAAATTCAACAGGAGTCACTGGATTGCAGTTTCCATAGGATTATGGAGAAGATACACTTTCTGGGTGAGGAGCTGACATGGCGTAGGTTGAACAAGTCCCAAATTTTTCCCTTTTCTAAGGTTGCTGCTAACCATAGACTTGTAAGCTATACAGTGTATCTATTCACATATTAAACCTGTCTATAAGGTCTTCTTTTTAAAACATAATTGTGAGTTGCCTTACAGAAAAGCCAGTGAACAAAAATATTAGTAAAACAGAAATGCCAATTCGGGAGCAAATGAGAGTAAATCACTTCAGGTGATTTTACTGTTTCATGAGTATAATCCATACAGTGCTAAGTTCAAATATGGCAGCTTTACAGCTGGATCTGATGGCTTTTCTCCCTCAGCAGCTCACACGGCACCTTCAGAGGCTTGAGAATTAATTAGTCCTCGGGGAGGAGACTTTCAGGTTGTTTCCAGCTGGAGTTTCCCCCCACAAGTCTAAGTCGTGAAGTATGTGGTGTCTCCAGAAATAGGGTCTTACCTTCAAGTTCTGGGGGCAGCCAAGGGCACTGTCAAAAGCCTATCCTATTTGGGGATGTCTCTTGGACTCCCCTGACAAAATACCGAAAGGGAGGCTTCCCATGCCTGGCACTGGGGTTTTGTTAGGTCATCTACGGCATTTGGGGGTAGCATTATCATCCCAAATGACATAATTTCATGTAAATTATTTATGTATGTAAATATATACAAAGATATATTATATGTATGTTTTTAAGTAACTATAAAATAATATTTTCCCAATGGCTTGTTCAATCATCTTTAATGTTCTTTGTCCCTGTTCCTTCCCTCTCCCTCAGTATCGGCCTCCTTCATCACTCCTCAGATCAAGTGTGGTCTCCTTACCCCATTTTGCTCTTCATGGTACCTGCCTCCTACCATGCCCCTCTCTAGAGGCCTCTCTGCCGCCCCCATACACAGAGCCACCATAGTCCCTTCTTACTTTCCTGGTTTCTGAGGTTACTATACTCATATCTAAAGACCTGGAGCTAGGAAGATACACAGAGAGCACCCAGTGATTTTATTCTTCCTGGTCTAGGTTAGCATACTTAATGTAATATTTTCTTGTTCTATCCATTAACCTGCTAATTTCATGAATTTCTTTACAAATAAATAAAGCTCTATAGTGTACATGCGCCACGTTTCATGATCCATTCGTTAGTTGAAGGACGTTTAGGTTGTTTCCACTTCCTAGATACTATGAACAGAGTGGCAGTGAAGATGACTGAGTCAGTATCCGTGGAGTAGGATAGTGAGTCCTTTGGGCATATGCCAAGGATGATATAGCAAAAAGTCCATGTAATTGTTGCAAAAAGTTTGACAAATTTCAGTGTATTCTCATTTGTGATTATGATTCTTGGTGAGCTAAACACAAAGGAAAACTCCTTAAACCTAGAGGGTTTCATTAAAAAAAAAATTGTGTCATCCAGTACAGTCCATCATAAAGCTGTTGATCCAATTCATAATCCATGTGTCTTTTAATTTCTGTGTTATTCAGGTCTGTACTTGGGGGAATGAAATACAATGAGCCAAGGAAAAGAAATAAAGCTACATGAACTGGAAATGAATAACTACTCATTTTCCTCTCTGTTATTCCAAGTTTCCTTCACTCATCCAACCTCTCCAATACGTACTTTTACTTCTCCTGAACAATCAAGTCCCCACTCCCCCTACTTTGTCAAAGGCATCCTCTGTTCCAAGTGTCACAAGGACAGAGAGCTGTTAATTTGAGCCTGCTTGGAGTTGGGCAAGGAAGCAAATCAAAGGGGTTTCTACTGTGCTAATAGATGCATTTGCAGAATTGAGTACAACCGAGGTCATAAAAGATAGCTTAAATTTTAGCTTAGCACTTCATTTTTCTCTGAGGCTAAATTTCCTTGATACTCCCAATGTGAAAAGGAGCTTATTAGCATCCCTCATCACATCTGCAAATGACTTTCTCTGATGGCACAATTCCATCTTAGCATCACTTGTTCTTTCTGGACTAGATGTTAGAAGATAAACCTTGATGAACCCTTGATCCTGCCTCTTATGACTCCTCCTGTCAGGCAGACAGAAGCTATTGTCTCCAACCACAATTATCTCCACAAATCAGACCTCACAAAACGTGGCTATTTATTCACCCAGGAATTATAACCTTTGGAATTTATTCCAAGAAAATATCAGATATACAATGATGTCTTTCATGATGTTATTTATAATAGTAAAGCTTCAAATAATATAAACTTTTATCAGGATGGAATTGATAAGTAAACTGTAGGTCACTAATCTCTTTGGACATTCTACAAACATTTAAAGTATTCATATTCTAGGAAAATATCTGGATGCATGAGAATGTTTTCGATGGGCTATTGGGAGGAAAAAAAATCAAGCTGCAAAACCTTGACACAATTACTGTTACTTTGACGATAGGCACATGCCTGAGGAAAATACCGAAAAGATTTGCCACAAAAACTTCAAGTTGCTTATATCAGAATAGTGTGATTACAAGGTATATGTGGTTTATTTGATGTGTGAGGCTTTTGTGCCTTTTCACATGCTCTGAGTAAGAAAGACAAAATAGTCTTGACAGCTGTCAGCTGGAAACTGAGCCAGCTTAACTGGACCAAAATGTTGTCCTGATGAACACAAACAATTTCACGCTGCACTGACCATGTGTGACCTTCATCTGTGACCGTGATGAAGCAAGACAAACACAGGCCACTCAGTAAACATGTCTGATCCCAGACAAAAATAAAAACACAGGGAAACTACAACAGACAGACAGGAGTGGCTTCAGCTTCTTTGTCAATTGTAGCAATAGCCCACTCTTTCCTTCCTAGACCTTCCAGCCCATACATCCTCTGCAAAATAATGGGACACAAGCTAATCCTATAATATGCCTCATACACTATTCCTCCTCAGCTTCTCAGCAGGCCCCTTGTCCCATCTATATTAACAAATAAATTTTATTGCAGATTTGTCTCTGTGGGCCTTGTCCAAAGATGGCTCTTGCTGGGTGATGGTGGCGCACCCCTTTAATCCAGTACTCGGGAGGCAGAGCCAGGTGGATTTCTGGGAGTTCAAGGCCAGCCTGATCTACAGAAAGGCACCAAAACTACATGGAGAAACCCTGTCTCAAAAAAAAATAGAGAGAGATGGCTCTTGATAACTTGAGTTTATGGAGCATATATTCCTTTTGAGGTCGAAAGAGAAAAATATTTGATGTAAATTTTAACTATTAATATGTCAAGTGATATTCAACTTATGGATAAAGAATTAGACTTCCAACAACCACTGAGATCTTGCATTTCCAGCGAATCAGTTCCCCAGCAGCCACAGGGCCTCAGCTACACAGTGTCTCTCACTCAGGGGACCACCATGCAAGTCATTCAGGCACATGTGGAGCAGGGTTTCTCCATGGCAACACTAAAGACTTTGGGAGCAGGTAATGTTTGTATGTGTAGTCTTCCCTGGGTATTATAGCATGGTTCTTGGCAAGCCTTGGTTCTGTCACTTGATGTTCATAGACTGTCTGAGGACAACAACAACAGAAATGCCTCTTGAGAATTTCTTCTGGAAGATGTGAAGGGGTAAGTTTTTTCCTGCCGAGGACCACTGATGTGGAGAGCAATGAGCAGAAAGAGGGAAGAACTTAGCCATGGGGCCTTAGTCAGATCTTCATCTCTTTGAGTCTCGGATTCATCTGTCTAGAGTGCAGAGATTGCCATTGCTGACCTTTCTACCTTAACAGAGATAGAGCGAGGGAAGAGAAAAGATGTTCATGAGCTTGAAAGCAAATCAAAGATAACTCTTCAGCTAATAATGGCATACCAAATATCTGAGGAATGCTAGATTCATACAGCGCTGTAATACTCACATAGTTCTGACTGAAAAGGCACCAAGACACTAATAGTGATTATCTAGACATTAAATGACAAAGAGGAGTTAATAGGGGTCATTTAAAAGAGTGACACAGCTGGGAATGACTACATGTGACTGTAATCCTAGCATTTGGGAGGGTGAGGCAGGAGAATTGCAAGTTCAAGACCAGACTGCCCTATGTAACAAGGCCCTGGGTCAATAAAATAAAACAATAACATGGCACAACATAAAATAATTATTTAATTAAAGTAAATATTTAAATTTAGATTTGTCACATATATATTAGTAAGGAAGATCCATTTTCAACTAAGAAGCAAGAAAATCAAATTGTTTGTCTTACAAGCACTTGTTTAGAGTTTTCTGAGTTTCGCCTTCCATCTTAGTACATAGAACTGCAAACTACATAGGGCATTGCTCTGAGGATTCTGGTGCATTGAATCAGGTAGGAGGGAATAATAGAAGACAAGAGAAATTGAACACAATGTATGAATATGGCTTATGTGATGAGAACAATCTTTACTGGAGCTCCTGAATGAGTGGATGAGTGAATGAATGAATGAATGAGCGAACAAACAGTAGGGAGTTGGGTCATAAAATAAAAATTTGAATAGCTTTTAAGTAAGAACACCACACACCCAACATTTGTAGATGTACAGATGACTTCTAATGTGTCCTGAGCTCCTATGCAAGCTCCTGAGAACATGTTTAAATGGTATTCTAAACAAAGTAAGGATTTTCTCATAATGTTTTCTTTCTAAACACAATGCCTTTTATTTTGCCTTTCTGTCTTCTGAAACATGGAAATCAGCTGTTTTCACTTATAAATATCATATTGAAATGTGTTACAAAAGGCCTTTTTAACCAGCTCTCCAACAACCAAATGGAATACTTGCCCTTCTGTGCAAAGGATCAGATGTTTCTTATCTTACTTATTAAGATGTAAAAATGGGTCTGAGCTGGGGTTATAAGTAAAATTTAAAGACCCAAGATGCCAAGATTTAAATCTTTCTCCTGCATCGTTATTGGAAGCAGCAATTACTACGGAAAACAAGATGGCTTAAGAATGGGTTCAGGTAGTTCAAAGTCATTGACTTTGGCCTGTACTTAAAGTTATACATTAGGGGTCACCTGGACCTAGCAGGTCACTGAGTTCCATTTGCACAACAGCAAGCTTTGGAGATGGGTAGATGGCTTTACAGCCATGTCATATAGCCTCTGCTAGGGCTCCAGGCAATGCTGTTCTGGATCTTACAAGACCCCCATCTATCACTAGCTTTAGCTACCCCCAGATTCCATCTCGTAGATGCTCTGCCTAATATAAGAGCCCAGGGTTTTTTCCCCCCATTTTTAGTGACCTATTGAAAAAAAATGCAGTTTTAAATTTGGGAAAAATTATAAATACAAGTGAAATAGAAAAAGATTGTTGATGATTTGATGAAAAGAAAAAAGAAGGGAAATTGGGGGGGGGGGAAGCCAGGGGCACATATATTTGGAAATGCTTTCTGTGTCGTTCTACTACCTGGAAACTTATCTCAGACCTCAGAAATGCTCAAGCACTCAATGTGGGTGAGGCCAAAGCATTCACCTCCTTCCAAATTTAAGATGTGGAGACCTTCTGCACGTTGTGATGTTAATTGATCACAATAGCATGGATTTCACTGCAGTGTTGGTCATCCACCTATCTGTACATTAGGATATCCTAGAGAATTTTTTTTTGGACACCTACATCTGCTCCCAGCTTTAATTAGCCCAGAGTGGCTCCATGGCATCTATGTACACCAGGAGCATCACAGGTGATTCTCGTGTTAACCAAAGATTGAGACTCTGGATTAGACTCTGGCTCTGCTTAGGATCCACTGAATCAGAAGTTCTCAGGGGAAGTCCTTGACAGTTTCTATTTGTCAATACTCTAAGATCTCTGGTGCTAGCCAAGAATTCCCAGGTTTTGTCTGGTGTGCATTAGAACCCTATGCAGTGGGCAGTGAAGATGCTTCCTCTCTTATGCAGCTGATGAGTCTGCAGCTCAGAGAAGCCAGGTACTCACCATAATTCACCTGGCCAGAAGCAATGCTCTTCACCCTCAGAGCCCGGTACCCAGGTGCTGCTTAATACACTATCAACTGTAGCATGTGTCATTAGCAATACTGTACTCTCCGTCATAGTTTTAAATCATTCTTGGTAGATAGCATACATAATTGGACCTTCGGTCCAATTAGTACAGTTTCTAACACCATGTGTCTCCTTAATATTGCTTTGCCTTTATCTTAGTTTGCTTTCTATTGCTGTGATTAAAAACAACACTGACCAAAACCATCATGGGGAGGAATGAGTTTATTTGGCTTACACTTCCACATCACATTCCATTACTTAGGGAAAGCAGGTCAGGAAATCAAGCAGGATGGGAACCCGGAGACAGAAGCTGAAGAAGACTATGGAGGAATGCTCCTTACTGGTTTGCTACCCATGGCTCACTCAGCTTGCATTTGTATGCAATGCAGAACTACTTGCCCAGAGTGGCACTACTCATGGAGGGCTGGGCCCCTCACATCAATCGTTAATCAAGAAACTGCCCCCATAGACTTGCTAGCAGCCAGTCAGATGGAGGCATTTTCTCAAGCACCATTCCCTCTTCCCAGATGATGCTGGATTGCATTGAGTTGACACAAAACTAGTCGACACAGGTCTCATTCCCCTTTCCCCTCGGCCCTACATAGCATACTATTTGTCTCCCTGATTCTGTAAGTACCTTCCCTACCAGTGACAACCACTACATTGTTTATTTTCTCACCGCTGTGGCAAATACATGGCAGAGGCAACTTCAGGTAGAGAAATGGTTTTGCCTCATGATTTGATAAACTCCATCAGAACAGAGAAGGCACAGCAGAGTTCATAGCAACAGGAGGCCACAGCTAGAATTCTTCACATCTCCATAGACCAGGAAGCAGGGCATTCAGATGGGAATTACATTAAGGAAATAACCCTCAGGGCTCTCTCCCTAGTGACCCACTTTCTCCAGATTAGACCCTCTCCTAAAGTTTCTACAACCTCCCAAATTAGCACCACAAACTGGAGACTAAGTCCTCACATGAGTCTGAGGGGGATATTTATGCTCAAGCCATGAGCTTGTCCTCTGGGTTCTGGGAAAGAAGCAGAGAATAACATAACCATCTCTAGTGTAGAGTAAATTCAAACAATGTAGCGAGAGTAGCTGGACCTTCCCCCCTAAGTCTGGGACACAGGAGCCTCTGATGGGAGAAGGCCATTCAGTGCTTCTTGAGGACCATTCTAGCAAATTTGACTGCTTTGAAACAGTAGCCACAGTCTATGACCATAGTCAGAGTGTAGCTCATACTGTACATACACAACTGTAGGCATATCCATAGGGCAACAGAGGACAGTTCCTATGTTTTGATTTATCTGATTTACTGGCTGTCTGCAGCACTGGGAATTTTGATGTGTTGATCGTTACTCCATTCCCAGATCCTAGAGGAGGGCTCAGGAAACAGCTTTTGGATGAGTAGGTATCCAAAGTATTGAACCCTCTTTCTTGTCAAGGTAGCTTTAGCTAAACCTCTGAGTTCTTCAAGGTGTCTGGCCTCTCATATCTCCTAAACTACCTAAGGGCCAATCTAGCTTAGCTCCTAGTCGTATATTTTGATGTATCCAACTTGTTTTCTTCTGCAGTTGAACTATGCAATAAGTTTTGTGGCGAATACAGACCACATGGAACAGCATCTTGTTGTCCTCCATAAAAGAGAACCATCAAGACTTCTCTTTTAAGAGGTTGCAAAGCAAAATAAATAAATAAATAAATAAATAAATAAATAAATAAATAAATAAATAAATCATCAGCCCTTTCTTACTGTATAACCATACCATGCTTCCCCTTTTCTGCCAACATTTTTGGAGTGAGTCCTGAAGACCACCTTCTTCCAAGACACCCTGGACTGGAGTTCCACTCACCACAGTTTGGTAACACTGTGAGCAGAGTAGGTGTGCCTCTGGCCTGGGAGGGCTGACGCATTCCAAGCGTGTGGTTCTGTTTTATGAAGAGGCCGAGCTGCTGCTACTACTTAGGAAAGTGGTTTATTTTCTCTAGAGGTTAAATTGAAATGTTCTCTGGCATTTCACTTAATGATAATGAAAATGGCAAAATAAGTGTGCATTAGACTATTTTATTTGAGACAGGATCAAAGATTTCTCTGACGTGCTGGGCACACCATGCACTTACCAATAGAAACAGCGAGTGACTAAATAAGAATCTGAAACAAATCAGTCCTTGGGATCTGAGTTCCAGGAATAAAGTTTCCAATCCTTCTAACTCTACTGTGTACCGTTAATGGCGGACATGGCCAAACTAAGGAAGAAATCTAACATGAGGCATCCACCCTGAACTTTGAACATATCCTTGAATATCTGTTTTTATTTCATGAGCAATAAAACATACCCAGAACACCTGGAGACCAGCATTCTTGAGGACAGTGCTCAACCCTGATAGATTGTTTTCTAATAGATTTTTCCAAGCTACCTGGGTGAATTTCCTTACCACAAGTATGACTCAAAATCCAGCCAGCCCTCCTGAGTCACCCCACATGACTATACTTGTCTGCACTCTGCACTTATTTGGATGATAGTATCTCATTGGTTTTTCTAATTCCCCCATTTGGGTAGATAGGACTACATTCCATAGACACTTATCCGCCCTGTCTTAGACTCCAGGGCAGGCAGCAGTGAGTGCCTCTCAGAGTTAGGACTCGCTAGACCTTTCTATTTCCTTTCTATTCTAGAATTTCTAGATCTTCTGCATACAGTAGGCACACAATAGCTGTGGCTCCTGTCCTAGACTAGCTGTCTTTGCTAGGATTGTTCTTTAATGTCACTGAATCAGCTTTTCCCAGAAGAGGTTCCAGGTCCATGTTATTTCTCCAGCATTGTATGGTAGCCATACATACGTGATGATTAAAAAATTTTGCAGAACAAGAAGGGAGTAGGGAGCAGGTAAAGTGGACACAATATCCCATCCCTAGCCAAGAATCTATTCACAATTGATAGCTCTTGGGAGAGGCAAAATTAGTTTTCTTCAAAGGCGTGACACTAGGTATATCAACACTCCAGGGCAGACCTCACACTCAGCAGTAGTTGGCCAACACAAATTGAACTCTATGATTTTTTTTGTGGACTTGTTTATGTTGTATTTTTTTAATTTTATAATTTAATTTAATTTTACATATCAACCACAGATTCCCTTGCCCTCCCCCTCCTGCCTTCCTGCCTCCCCCCCCCAGCCCATCCCCCCCATTCCCATCTCCTCCAGGGCAAAGACTCCCCTGGGAATTGAGTTTAACCTGGTAGATTCAGTTCAGGGAGGTCCAGTCCCCTCCTCCCAGGCTGAGCTAAGTGTCCCTGCATAAGCCCCAGGTTCCAAACTGCCAGCTCATGCACTGAGGACAGGTCCCGGTCCCACTGCCTGGGTGCCTCCCAAACAGGTCAAGCTAATCAGCTGTCTCACTTATCCAGAGGGCCTGATCCAGTTGGGGGCTCCTCAGCTATTGGTTCATAGTTCATGTGTTTCCATTCATTTGGCTATTTGTCCCTGTGCTTTTTCCAATCTTGGTCTCAACAATTCTCGCTCATACAAACTCTCCTCTTTTTCGCCAATTGGACTCCTGGAGCTCCACCTGTGGCCTGGTCATGGATCTCTGCATCCGGTTCCCTCAGTCATTGGATGAGATTTCTAGCATGACAGTTAGGGTGTTTGGCCATCCTATCACCAGAGTAGGTCAGTTCAGGCTTTCTCTCACCCATTGCCAGTAATCTATTGTGGAGGTATCTTTCTGGATTTCTGTGGACCTCTCTAGCACTTTTGCTTCTTCCCATTCTCATGTGGTCTTCATTTATCATGGTCTCTTATTTCTTGTTCTCCCTCTGTGTTCTTGATCCATCTGGGATCTCCTGCTCCCCTAAGCTCTCTTTCCCTCGAACCTTGCCCTTCATTACCTCCACTCACGTCCAGGCTGTTTGTGTAGATCTCATCCATTTCTCTGTCATTGGGCGATCCCTGTGTCTTTCTTAGGGTCCTGTTTTTTAGGTAGCCTCACTGGTGATATGATTAGCAGTCCAGTCATCCTTGTTCCACATCTAGTATCCTCCTAAGAGTGAGTACATACCATATTTGTCTTTCTGAGTCTGGGTTACCTCACTCAGGCTGATTTTTTTTCTAGATCCATCCATTTGCCTGCAACCCTCACGATGTCATTGTTTTTCTCTGCTGAGTAGTATTCCATTGTGTATATGTGCCACATTTTATCTATCCATTCTTCAGTTGAAGGGCATCTAGGTTGTTTCCAGCTTCTGGCTATCACAAACAATCCTGGATTTCTTTTTAAGAGAGAGAAAAAACATGGAATTGGATGAGGAAGGATCTAGGAGGAACTGAGAAAAGAGAAAGGATATGCTCAAAGTATATTGTATAAAATTCTCAAAGAATAAATAAAGAATATTTTAAAAAGCAAGAGGCCAGTAAATAAGAAAGATCCAAGCCGGGCGTTGGTGGCGCACGCCTTTAATCCCAGCACTTGGGAGGCAGAGCCAGGCGGATCTCTGTGAGTTCGAGGCCAGCCTGGGCTACCAAGTGAGCTCCAGGAAAGGCGCAAAGCTACACAGAGAAACCCTGTCTCGAAAAACCAAAAAAAAAAAAAAAAAGAAAGATCCACATGTGTGGCGCCTAAGGAGACAGCATCGCTGTGTACCATGCTTCCTGGCTAGTTTGCCTTTAGCTGGCGGTCAGAAACCATTCTTAGAGTTGGGCCCCAATTTCTGCATTTTACCACATTTCTACCATACTCCCTCCTTCCAAAACGTTTCCATTTCTCTTTTTCCTCTGTCATATACCCGTATCCTTTTCCATTCCCTGGCTCTGCAGCCCATAAGGAGTTTCCCATAGGGCTTTGCAAATCAGTGCCAGGCAGATTTTGATCTCTGCCCTCTAGAAATGCAAACCTTCCCGAAAGACAAGACCTTAACACAGGCAGCAACTGGAAGTCACAGTCAGGTGGATGCAGAGTTTAAGGGATGCTTTGTAAAGGGATGTCAGGGGTGCTGTAGGGAACGAGGGAGAGCCCTGGAATTAGCAAATAGAGAAAGCTGTTGACACCATTTAATAAACCCAAAAGGGAGGAAAGAGACAAAACTGGGTGCAGGGCGAGTTATGCCTGTGGAGGAACAGCCCAGGAGGAAACTGTCCCCACAAGGGTGCCATTTTGCCCCATGCTTCCTCTGCTCGGACAGTCACTGACCTCCAGTCTCTTCCAGTGGCCTAACTGGAGCCTTCGTTCTCTCCATCAGGAAGCTCCATCCTCTCTACCTGGTAGCACAAGAAGATGCCCAGAACCCCGGCTTTGGGTCTTACCTTATAAACCAGCATCTCAAGCTTTGGTGAAGTGATGCTGGAAGATTTTTCTCCACTTACAAGGGTGCTGAATACTCACCAGGCTTCACCATACTTCTAACTGGTGTGATGTGGGAGAAAGGAGGGAGAAAAAGACTTCCAGTTCCCACCATGTCCTCACAGCTACCAGGACTGTGTCCTGCTTCCTCACACCTCACGGCAGTGACTGCAGATTTTCCTCCCCAGAAAACTCCCAAACTGGCTCTTGTACAGCCATAACATGTTTTCTGTTAAATGACTCTAGAAACAACAACCCAGTCAATCCTGCTAACAGTTAAGACCAAGATAGCAACTGGATACTGGTTATGTGAACAATATAGGATGCAGCACCACCCGAATTGCTATTTTCAATCCCTGAGCATCCCTCATTATCCTGCTGCCCAAGGATTAGGGACAGACTCTATCCAGCCTGCCACAGGCAGCTAAGGAAGTCGGGGACTAGAATCAGGGAACTTTTTTCTTTTTCTTTTGGATAGTTATTTGTTTTGTTGATTTCGTTTTGTTGTTGTTGTTGGTTTTAAGATGGAAGTTCTTGCTATACAGCCCAGACTGTCTCAAACTTTCATTTCTGCCTCTGCCTCGTAAATGATGGGTCTCTGACACCACACCCATCTAAGAAGAGTAGCTATTTCTTTGTTCTCTAGGATAA
Organism: Peromyscus leucopus; assembly: GCF_004664715.2. Lineage (NCBI taxonomy): Eukaryota > Metazoa > Chordata > Mammalia > Rodentia > Cricetidae > Peromyscus > Peromyscus leucopus. The sequence continues at coordinate 60,358,874 of NC_051068.1, forward strand.
TGTATAAATACACTGGAGTATTTCACTAATTACTTTCACCTGTTCATCTTTAAAGACATAATAAGGGTTAGTTTTTGCCTCATCATCAAAATTCACATGCTGACATCTTAACTGTTATCGTGTGCCTTTGTGGCAGGGTCACTATAGATGTCATTACTGAAGATGAGGTTAGACATAATTGAGTAGGCTCTGGTCCATCTGACTGCTTTTTTTTTTTTTTTTTTCTAATCAGTGAAATTAGACACAAGCCAGAAAGTCATACTGAGAAGGCAGAGACCAGTGTGAGCTATTTACCAACCACAGAGGATTAAAGATGGTGAGCCACCTTCAGAAAGCAGGGGAGAGGCACAAGGCCGGCTCCCCCTTGACTATCTTTAAAGGGACCAACCTTCCTCAGAACTGAGAGATAAAATATGTCTGTGTATGACTCCCAAGACTGCAGTTCTCTGGAATGTTGGCTCCAGCTCCAGCTCCAGTTTGAATCCTGGTGCTTCAAGGATATCTGAAGGAGAATCCAGGCTGTCAAACCTCGTGTGAGCCTCACATAGGAACAGCCTCCTTCTCATCAGGAAGGTGGGCTTCCCCAAGGCTGACTTCCCAGAAAACCATACAGAGGAAAGTTCTAGACTTCAACAGCCCCTTCAGCGGGCATACAAGGATCTTGAGTGGTGCATACCTGCTGTGGTTGTCCAATACCACCACAACACACATATAAACTCTTATTACCACCTGTGGGAAGGGAGTTCCAGAAATTTTCAAGACAAAGACTATAAGATATCTCACTTTTGATGTGTGGTATTAATGCTAATGATTCTACACCTATACTTGAAAAAAGATAAAAAATGTGGATACTCAGACACTTTTAAAATTGGTGCTGGTGTTTGTTTTGACTTGTATTTGTTTAACATGTATTGGGAAGGGAGTGGATGCACGCCAAAGTCCATATGTGGAAGTCAGATGTCAACTCAGAGTTGGCTCTCTCATTCTAGTATGTAGGTCCCTGGGATCAAACTTAAATCATCAAGCTTGATAGCAAGCACCATTTTCCCCTCAGCCATCTCAATGGCCTCCTAAATCAGAGCGTTGCTAAAAATCTTAGCTGCTGGTGCTCATTTATAAGAAACCTTTGATTTAAACCCCATCTATAAGTCAAGCTACAAGGCAACTCTTATGGCCCTAATGGTTTCCTGGGACCTTGCTTTGTAGAAGGATTCTCTAAGCAACACGTCTTCCTGTTTGCTTCTTTTATGGCCTCTTCACTTTAAGTCAATGATCCGGAATAGTTAATATCCATAGAGCCTAATTTTAATGACCCTTGTCAAGTAATGCTCACAAAACTGACGACATTTCTAAATGTTTACATAAGTGATTGAAACCATATTCCTGTTCTTGAGAAAACAGTTCCACCCACATATTTACCTGTGTTACAGAGAGATAAGGGGGAGGAGTTCAGGTGTACAATGCCTAGCAAGACAGAGGAAAGGGGAAGGCGGCCAGAGAGTACAGACAATACAATAATAGTAAAATAATAAAAATAGTAGAACAAACAAACAAACAAAAAAGGCAAGGAAAGTCCAGAGCAAATTCAGAGAGAAGATTAACAATAGAAGGCAGGTAAACCACAAGCCATCAAAACCAAGAAGACAAGATGTATTGTAAGGGAGCCTCGCCTAGATGCTTCTGAATTCATGTCAAACATTACTTCTGTCTCCCAAGAAGCTCCCATACTAAATGGTTCAAGACAGCTGCATTTGGATAGACCAGCCTGGGATAAACCAAAAGCACACAAATAACAAAAACTTTCCATTGTTTCGTAGACATTATTGTAGCAATATTGTAAATTCTTCCCCACTTCTCTGCTAAACTCTATATTTCATTCCATTGAACCTATACATATAGAATTCCACCCAAATGGTTACATGGTTGTCATGGAAAACACATTTAACACAAATGATGCTAGGTTAGATTTGAAGAGATCATCCTTCAAGCCTCTCTGCCCAACTCTTCAGAATAGAGCTGCTGCCTGGCACACAGTGTGGGGCCAGATGAAACCAGTGAGGGCACTGGCAGGTGATCAGTCAGACTTGTTCAGAATATTCCAAATAACTGCCTGGATATTACTTTATAAAATTCTGCAGTTTGGGCTTAATAAATGTTTAATATTTTAAACACATTCAAAGTCCACATGCTTTTAGTTTTCATACAGAGGCTCAAAGTCTCTCTCTCTCTCTCTCTCTCTCTCTCTCTCTCCTCTGTGTGTGTATGTGTGTGTGTGTGTGTGTGTGTGTGTGTGCGCGCGTGTGTGCGCGTGTGTGTGTTTTAAGCCAACTGAGCACAATTAGTGTTGCCCACATGCATATATTCACCAGGGCACGGGCAGCCTACCAATGCCCACACCTTGGAAGAAAAATGATTCTCCCTTCCTAGGCAGCCATAACTGCTAATTGCTCCTCAGCCAGAGGTGAGGCCTCAGCAGCCCCTCCCCCATCCATTCAGGGACTTTTAACTGTCTTGATCTTATGTAGGCAACCACAATTGCTGGGAGCTTATTATGGAATAGCCATGACATGTCTAGAAGACAGAATTTCGTGATTGTTTTAGAAATAGGTCTCACTATGTAGCCTGAACTGGCCTTGAACATTTAATTCTATGATTGTATGCATACAGGTATGTGCTACCATGCCTTAATTAAGTTTGTTAGTAGAGAGGTCAGTTTGAGTTTGGGATTTAAGTAGTGAAGTATGTTAGAGATTTAGTCATTTTTTTTTTCTTTTGACTTTCACCCTAGCTCAAGTTTAGCTCTTCAATGTTCCATTTCAATAATCCCTTCCCTGTGGGCTGAAGGGATCAGATGAATGTTCAGGAGCCCCTAAGAAATACGCAAAACCATAGGACAGTGAAGATCTACTGTCCACACCCAGCTATCTGTGCACCATTACTGAATCCCAGTCCAATGCAGTCCTTGATACCGCCTTGGGAAATCCTACATGTTTCATTCAAGGAAGGGCTACTTAGGAGTAGAAAATAGTTTTGGGGAATTTTTTGCAATCATAACATAGAGACTTTGCTGTTCAAAGACAAGCTGGAGGCAAGTTGTCTTCTCTGTGAAGACTTGGGTTGGGAGAATGGTAAATAGGACACCAACTCTCCCCCAGCCTGTTCTCTGCAGATTGAATGTCACACTACCTGCCTCTCTCATTACCAGTTACCACCTGCTCTAAATTATCTGCCTTACAAGTGCTTTGGGGCAAACTGGCTTTGTAGAATCTTGATGGCCATCCCTCCACTTCCAGCCTTCATCTCCCTTCTTGTCTCTCTGTGACACTGACCATACACATCTTCTCCATTCTCCCATTTATTCTCCTTCTTCCTGCCCACACCTGTAGCTTTCCATTCAGATCTCCATCCTGGACCTCTGTCCCAAGCTTCTCCATCCAGGTGTGAATTCCACAGAGCCTGCTTCTTGGTCACCTCCAAATCTTTGTCCCTTGTGCTCTGGGGTGGACAAAGAAGCAACCTGTCCAGGTCTCTTTTCTTTTCAATGGACATTTACATAAATTCTTATCACAAATGATGTTTTCTCAGCCTTTCCTCATCTGTGTGGACCTTGTACCGTTTATTCTCCTGAAGCAAACAGAAGTATTAGATTAGCTGTACCAGAGCATTGCAGGCAGAGAACAAAGGATTTGTGGGGTGATGGCAGGAAAAGCAGGTACCTCTCCAGTCATGTATCACTGTATCTCACAGTGACACATAAATATTTAACTAGGGGGATTTGAAATAAAAAGTCTAGGCATTAATTTACTAGCAAGCATTGATATTCTGTCTTAAGTATTTGAAGTTCCATGATTTTTCTGAATATCAGTTCTACTTACACAAACCAAAATAAATAGAAATAGGTATTCTGAGACTCTGAAATGGGACCACATGTCCTTCTACAGCTTTGGACATATGAGACACTTTCATAAATATGGATTATCTAGATGAAAGATGTTAATCCTTTCTTGTCTTTGTCTGAAATGTTATGTTAATCTGGAAAACAGCAATTAAATTGACATTTGATATTGATAAATCCTACATATTTTTCTTACAATTAAGAAGAGGAGAATGCCAAATATCCTACAGAAAAACAAATAAATCAATAAACAAATTAGACAAGTAGAGTCAAACAAATTATTAGGTAATAAGGAAAAAATTCTCCAAGGCAGAAGTGATGAAAACTGAAAATGGGCAGAAATCCACCATTGGCCAAACCAAACTAGAAAAAAAAATTAAAAGAAAACTATAGTAACTTAGAAAAAAAGGGAATTGAACATAATCCATTTTTCTCAAAATTAATGTACTGTTCAGTATAATCTTAAAAGATAAATGGAAACAGTTTTGGATGGAACCATCCACTGATGCTCTGTACACTGCACCATACTCTTAGACAATACAAATTCTGTAGATCAACACATGGCTTCTACAAGCTATAGACACTAACACCCTCTCTAGCTACTTAACAGGAGTTATCCTACCTCAAGGTGTCAAAATGTCTCAATTGGGGGCCACCACTCTGGGAGAATCCCTTTATTTTACAGATTGACTCCTCAAGTAAACTGTCATAGGTACCCTCACACACTAACGGTGGAAAGGGCCTCCCAATCCCCACTTCCTCAATCGCTTAACTGGTCACTGTGAATTCGTTGTCATGATCACTGTGAATTCATTGTCATCATTGTCATCTTCACCACCACCACCACCATCATCGTAGTCATCATCATCATGATCATCATCATCACCTGTTCAAAGCCCTCAGCCCTGTTACATGGGTGTCTTGAACCAGCAGCATCTGAAACAGATGTCTTAACAGAAGACCTGGAAAGAATAATCGAGTCCTGGAAGATGGCTTCTGGCTTTCCCATACTCTCTCCTAAGGGTGTACCTATACTTCCGAGGCCCTGGGCCATATTCTGCCAGTTTGATTAAATAATTTAAGCTAACAAACCTGATTTATGGTGAACACCTGGGTGTCTTTCCCCTTGGCTGATTTAATCTGTTTTCTTTTGCTGTAATAAACCATAACCATGAATAGAATATGTTTTTTCTTAGTCCCATAAGTTCTTCTAGTAGATCATTAAGCCTAAGGGTGGTTTGGGGGACCAACATCCACAGTTCCCTACTGCTACTCCAAGAATCTCAGTGGTGTTAAGCAAACTTGGTGGCTTTAAACAACACAAATGTATTCTCTTGCAGTTCCCAAGGTCGGAAATCAAAATTCCCTCTGGAGTTCATTGTCTCTTCAAGCTTCCAGAAGGTATCTGCATTCCCTTGGCTCTTGGCTCTTCTAATCGGGCAGCATAGACCCCCCTCTCTGATTTTCTATACTCTTCCAATGGTCATTACATTAATTTATAACTTCCTTCTGATCCTTCTGCTTCATAAGGAAATCCAGTGATCACATTGGACCCACCCAGATAATCCAGGATATTGTCCCCAACTCAAAAATCCTTGGCTTGTAAAGTCTTCCTTACCATTGAATTGTAATATTTCCCTGGGTTCCTGGATAGCAGGAAGGGGCATGATTGAGCCTGTTAGTGCACCAATGGCTTCGCATCCCACAAGGTGAGAATTACAATGCTATCTTTTCATCTACTCCCTGGATGACTTTAGAACATACCTCACCTCTCCCCCATAAGCTCACTCAGATATTTCTTTGGCTCCCCAGAGACAGCCTTCATATTTCCACTCCAATGTCTACCCTCGGCAGAGGGGAAGAAGAGGAAGTGGAAAGGCTTCCTATGTCTACAAACACCTTAGCTAGCATCTTCTTGGATAACAGACTCCCATTTACTCTCACTTTGAATGTGTTTAGAAGCAGCAGTGTTTAAAGCTATTATCCCCCAACCATGATGACCACTGCCAACAAGATCACTTAGCAAGTCTGTTGTATGAGGCATTCTTGACCACACCCTCATCCACAAAATAATGGAATAATGTTTTCATAAAGTTTGAGGTTCTTCAGCTTAAAGGGAAAAAAAACATTGATTTTAGGAAGAAAAGCAAAATACCTTTTTATTTTCACCTCCTGGAATTATCACTTCACTTCCACTCTCTTCAGTACCCATACAGAATATGCCCATTTCCACAAACACCCTGAAGCCTCAGTTAAGCAGAAAACTCTCAACCTAGACATCATTACCATCATTTACCATCATTATTTGTGTCAGATACTCCCAAGCTATGATTATTTCTCTTGAAAAATCCTTCTTCTTCAAAGCACTCTGGGAAATATGTTTATCCTCCCAATAAACTGAATAAAAATAGTTTTAAAAGGTCCAACTCTGGGGTAGCTGGTGAGAGCACAGGATGCCTTCAGATCAAGGCCAGCAATTACTGTCTAATTCAATGTATTGGGAAGGAGGACAGGTTCGTGTGAAGATTAAAAAGAGCCAATATTTTGGAGGTCTGTGAACCTAATTAATCACTGCCTGGGCACATTGGAAAAGGCCAAAATACACAATCTCCTAATTGCCCTCATTTGTCTGGTTATTTATCTGCATTGCAGCAAAAGGAACTTGGGGAGTCAAGGTTCTGCCATCCAAAGCCCTGGAGGACAATCAGTCTTTGGGGCAAGGGCTGATGAAGTTTTGAGCCTTTCAGGGTTATTTCCCTGTAACCCACTCAGAGCACAATTGATTGAATGTTTTGGGTCATTTAAATCACGCAGCTGGGTCACCACATGCTTAATCCTGGAGAAAAGAAAAGTAAAGCTGGCCCCAAATGCACGTGGCTTGCAGCCAAGTTTGGAACTGCTGAAGGTATAGCCACGATCTGATGCCCAAGTTAAAACACACAAATGAAATTGGTAGAGGCTTCTTTGATTTGTTCTGCTTCTCTATAGGAGCTAGGCAAGGGTTGCCATGGGCTCCGGTTTGCTTTTGTGAGTGACCACACAATTCCTGTGCCGGAGCACCACCTCCAAACTCCCAGGCCATCCCTTGGATAATTTGGCCCTCTTTTTAAAACCTTACAAAATTGTGCTTGTCCGTGTATAAGCCTTTGCCACAAGGAAAAGCTCTGTGAATTGAAAGACTTGCCTTCAGAATTTTCAAAAAGGATGGCAAATTTAGCCAAATTGGGCAAAAGTGAATCAAGTTTCACAAATTTAAGAATGTTTATGTAAATCTTTAAAACATATGTTGCCACAGCTGTGTTTAGCATAAAATTATGATGAAAATAATTCTAATGAAAATGATGGCGTATTTATATAATGCCTGCCATACACAAGCGCCAAGCCTGCTACACCGACGATCTCATTAGCCTGACTAAACCCCTTTGAGCTACAACGTAAATATTAGCTCCAATTTGCAGATGAGGAAAGCAGGACATGGACAAGGCCGTTCGCAGCTAAGCAGGTCAGGTTGTAACAGGTCTGACTCTCCCACCTCTGTAGTAAATTGTACTGTGAGCAAACTCTGCAAGAGGGTCCCCTCCTGCACACTGCCAGCAGAGACTTCCTTGCCCTTAGGATGGGAGAAGGAAGAACTGAAGAGCATCCACTTCTGGCTGTCGCTCCATCCTCTTTGTGAGAATCAACTGTGTATACATGGGCAGATTCCACCTTCTCAAAGCGTGCAAGCGAGCATGAGTTGAGAGGACAGTGAAAAGGCTTTGTAGTTTTGTTTTGTTGATATGAAACTGAAGGCATAAGAAAGAGATAATTCAGGGCCCAACACAGACATGACAGTCAGCTCTGCATCCTATCTGGCTCCTCTCACCACCATCTTCGTCTCAGCCCTTGTTCTGCTGCTATAATAGGCAAAGTGAATGGTAAAACAGCTTTATTTGGGTCTTCTGTGTTATTGGAGGGTCCACATTATGGCATGGGAGAGAGACAGAGAGAGACAGAAACAAAATTAACATTGGTCCAACTCTTTGTTCCAGGACTCAAGAACCAAGGAAATTCATTGGGTGCGCCTATCCACATCTATTAAAACATCTGTTGGTGGTCTTCTTGTGTGCCGCAACACTGAAGAAGAGCAAGTCCGTACCCAAGGGACAGAGTGAAACATCAGGAGATACCATCGTTGTATTAGAAGCCTGCTACCTAGACAGTTGCCTACTCCTGCTGTAAAGCGTTACTGCATCCCAGGTGACAATGCTCCTGTATCTTTATCTCCTAAAGGTCCTACATCTTAACCATCTTTTCAGTGATAATCAGGTCTGAAGGTGGGGTTCAGAGGAGACATTCAAGCCATGAAATCATGGAAATACCTGAACATTCTCTTTGAAAAAAGAAGGAAGGACAGAATTTTCACAGAATGACCTTCTGGGCTCTGCTCCTTCAGTTTGGCCTGCTGAACATGGTCCTTTCCTAAATCTGGAGTCTCTGTGTTTAGCCAAACATTCACATATACAGCAGTTCAGTTCCTATGGTCCCCATGGGCTCCTGCCAATGAATTATCAGTTTCTGTATGTCTCATCCTCATCCTCCAGTTCATACTCTTTTCCTTAGCGTGTGAGATTCAAATTCCGGATGTAAGAACCTGCAGAGCTCCTGAACACTGGAGACTGACCAAAGTACTAATATGACTCCACTTCCAGCCATACATTTTGAGTTACAGGTTTAAAGTAAAAGAGAAGTTTTTGCTTAATCTCTGCCAGTCGGTGTTGATGTTAAGTGTGTTCTTTCCAAATTCAATAAAAAATCGCCTTCCTTCCATTCAGAAAAAAAAAAAAAAAATCAGGCAGTCATTTTTTGCCAAAATTTAAGTCTGCCCAGAAAAAAAAATGTATTTTCTAGAAATAGAGAAGAAAAACAGATCCTTACAAATGTCTGATAGTCTTTATCTGTATTTGAGTTCTCAGCGTCTCACATATATTTAATTTTAGTAAAAACGAATTGACCTATACGGGAAGTACAGGTCTGACTGCCAGACAGCTTTTCTCAATGAGTGGGATGGAAACTGTGGAGGGAGGAGGGAAGGAATCTGTGCTCGCTGCTCCCTCCTTGGTTATTTGTTTACCAAAGAACTAAGAAACACCACTCATTCCTCCCAAATCTTAGTTTTATCATATGGAAGATATCCTCACCACCTCCTTTGCAGACACATCTCCTAAATACATAAATGTCAGCAAAATCAGTGGGTTTTTTCTATGCATAGGGTGCATGCGTGCGTGCGTGCGTGCGTGCATGCGTGTGTGTGTGTGTGTGTGTGTGTGTGTGTGTGTGTGTGTGTGTGTACATACATACATGTGTATGCGTGTCTTGGCCAGATACACCAAGACATCAGGAACAGTTTTCTCTTATAAGCAGGATAATGAACAATTTCCATCTTTGTACTTTTCCAATTCACCATCCTTTGTCATGTACTTTTTTCCCTTAATGCAGGGAATTGAACGTCAGCCATCACACATGCTAAGCAAATGTCTTACCACTTAGCTCCATCCCTTGTTTCTATACTTCAATTTTGAGGACAGGTACTCACTGAGTTGCCCAAGTTGACGTGGAACTTACCCCATAGCTGAGATAGGCCTTGAGCTTATGACTCTACTGTATTAATAAGCCTCTTGAGTAGCAAGATTCCAAGCCTATGCCAGCAAGCCCAGATGTTGTACGTTTTTTAAGTTAACTTTAAAAAAAAATCACTGTGTAGATCTGTCTTTGTGAAAAACACGATCAACTCATAAATATTTAGTATCCTAGGAAAAATAACAACTAGTAACAGCTAGTTGATTCTCTTTAATTGTATAAAGTATGGCCCAGAGAGAATTCCCCCTAAGGCTCTAGCTGAACTGTGGCTGGAACCTACTTCCGGTTAAACTGAGTCACCTCAAGCAGGTTGGTATGGAAGTTATCCATATGATCCCAAGTGTGCTGCTCAAGACTGATCCTTGCCTGCCTTCCTGAAGGTCTCAACTCTTTGGTTACTTCTTGTGGATCTAACAGTTAAACACCTGCCTTGGGGGTGAGCCCACTGAGAAATATAGACTTGCAAGTTGGTATCCCCCCAATAGTGGACTCTCAATCAAGTAGTATGGATTTTATCTATTTGGAGGACCTTGCAAGTGCTCCTATCATCCAAGACTTAAAAGTCCCAATGATGAGAGTCTGAGAACCAGGAATGGGACTAGACAGAGGCCCATGAGGCACTCGGTCTCAGGTATCAAGTTTAAGTTTATGTCCCCAAACTCAATAACCAAAATACATTTTAAAGTGCCATCACTGAAAATCAAAGTTAGTGGGGAAACCTATGGTTAAAAAAAACATCAAGTCCCTAAGTGAAAAGCTTTGTTACACTACATAGCATATATTTCCTCTTCGTTCCTGCTCCTGGTAGAAGGCTCTTAGGATGGAGTTCCTTTTGCAATCTCAATTTCAGTCATTCTTGGTTTTATGCTAATTAAGTTGGTACCTAAATAGCTTCAGGATTGGGAGACAGTCAGCAGAGGAAACGACCATGTGACTTGGGTTTCATCTAGAAAGGAAGAAGGGCCTACAGCTTGACTTTAATCACCAGTGGTCAGTGATGTCATCAAGCAGACCTACATCATGAAATGCCCGTAAGAACATCTAAATGATGCCATTCGGGGAGCTTCCGGTTAGTGAAAACCAAGAGGCACTGGGCTGCTCCGGAGGACTCTGAACCTATCCCATCCACTGCTAACACTCACCTCTTCTACTTGGCTCTTCCTCTGAGGCATCTTCAATAATAAACCAGGAACAGCCTGTAAAGGACACTCCTAAGTCCCGTGGGTCATTCTGGTGAATTAAGGAACCTGAAGGGGCAGGCTAAGAACCGCTGGATTATTATCTGATGGACAGAAGTGTGAGGAGCTAAGTAAGGCCTTCCTTTTGTAGCTAGCATCTGAAGTGAGGGCCCTGTGAGACTCAGACTTGCCTCCCATGGGTCCATACGAGCTCCAGCATTTTGGTGTCAGAGTCGAATTACACAGTCACTGGGCTGGTGTTGGAGGATTGTTGAGGCAAAACTACATAGGTGTCAGATGAGAAAACACACACTGGATGCCAGAAGCCAAGAAAAGAAACCCCCCAGGCAGAAACAGCAGCTCTGCTGACACTAGTCATGCTAAGTTCAATGGAACAGGGGATGGTGATACCAATCCTAGAAATAATGCGAAATTTAGTCATTTTATTAGGGAATGGAGGATACCCACTTTTAGTTTTCAAAAATATTGTATTAAAATTTCTCTTAAGTGCCAATTTTCTTGGTTGAATGAAGGAGAGAATAGTCTTAAGATGACAGAAAGTCATTAGCTGAAGCAAAGGTTCGGTACTGGATTTCTCACCTGAAAGAACAGCCATAGAGAATGAACTGACCCACACTCGAGTAAATCCCCTCTCCCAGACTTCTGGGCTTTGCTTGTCTGCAGTCTGTCCCTATCTTTGAAGACAAAGACATGCAAATCTAAACCAACAAAGCCACACAAATGGAAAGGGCTTGGATACAGGGATGGTCAGGGCCATGTTGATGAGCAGGACCTGGGCCCTGGAACCCTGGATAGAGGCTCCAGGAAACAACCACCTGGGAAGAAGATCAGATGGAGGCTGGAGCTGGATCCAGAGACAGTAAACCAGCTGGTACCAGGTTTCTGCAACAAGAGGCAGACAACAATAGTTGATGGTTTAATTGATGGTGGCCATGTTTTAATTGCTTATAAGACCCAGAAATAAACCAGCTTAGAGAAATCAATGACTCAGATTCTATCACTAACATACATGGTTTTAGCATCAACTTTTAGCCAAAAACAAATTTTAAGACACAATTGTAGCCCTATAGTTTAAAAATAATACAATCCTCTGTGTATTCATTGTGGTCTGAGTGGCTGTGGACCAGGTGTGATGCAGGAAAAATTCTAGCTACATTTTGGCGTACCAACATGGGGCTCTCAAATTTCCATAAGGCCTAAAAGAGTTTAAAAGGGGCTTCTAAACACACACAATAATGGAGCCAAAAACACCTTTCTAATTTCATGTCTCATGCAGGTCGAGATATAGAGACACCAAGGTACAGAGACACCATGGCGTGTGGACTTGAGCTACAGTATGGTAGGTTCATGGCATATGGGCTTGAGTGCAACATGGCAGATTCCTGCCACTGTACATAGTGGCATCTGCAAGTCGTCCAGCATGGTGCATGGTGAATATAGCTTTTGCTAGTACAGACCAAAAAAAAAATAGGAAAGAAAGGAAAGGTTTTTGGGCTACATGCTACTGGATGGAAGCATAGATCCACTGATTTACAGATTCAGCGATGAGCATGATTCCCCCAGAGCTGGTGGTAAACGTAGTTCCACCATGCTGGAAAGCTGAAGTGGGCAGAGCCAGCAGCCAAAGTTGCCGTTTGCATCCTAGTCATGCTGCAGTTTAAAGCAATAGAGTCACAATAAAACAGATTCAGATGAAATAAACCTCTAAACAGTTTACAATGTGTATAAAAATACACATAGGCTTGGAAGAGAGAGGAAAAGGAATATGTAAAGAAATAAAAAGTTTTTAAAAAATAAAGTCTTTAAAGAGAAAGTAAAAGTAATATTAAAAAATAAACCTCATAAAGATGAATATTACACAGAGAATCTGGACTGTATTGTCTTTGGGATTTTTAACTGCAGAGAGACATTTGATGGTAAAGGCTGCTGAGTTAAATTAATATGTATATTTTAAAGATATCTTGATTTTAAAATTTATGACTATGGATACATTGCTTTGGAAAAGAGGTTCTGCTTTTGTTTTCACAGAAGATGAGAACCTATGGGTTGCTTCCAGGCTATTATGTTTGATCAAGGAAGAGCCCCCTGAGAGGTCTCCAGATGATCCAACATCCAGAACAGCTTCAATGCAATTGGCTCAGAGAATAAAGCATCACAGACTATTTCAATCAGGACTTGACCATAATTCTTAATTTTCTCAGGATCTCTATAAGACTACCAGTGCCTCCTATCACCAGGAAGTAGCCTAGAACACTGTGCCTACATTCCCAAAAAATGGAATATGGATATTTGTCTTTGTTAGAAATTGGTTATAAATTGTTATTGGTCATAGTCAGTATCTTTCTAAAAGAAAAAGGGGGATATGATATAGATAAGATAGGATAAAATGGTGGATTATTGAATTTACTTTTAAAAAGCAACTTGTTTAAAATGTTTTAGATTGCTATAGATTTTAGTTTATTGATACAAATTTAAAGTTTAATTTTGTTATACTGTATGTATATTTCTACTCTTGTTTAAGGTATTATGCTTGTGCAGCTCATTTAAAATTGTAATATATAATTAAGAAATACAGATTAATAGTCATCTAGGATAATCAAATTTATAGTCATGTTAGTTAAGTTTTCTAGGTTTACATAGATATATTTCAATTAGGTAGGTGATTTTCAAACACTTCAAAGACCTACAGAATATGGCATTTAAAATGTTTTAAAACCTTAGACTTTCTGGACAATGAGACACATCTGTTCCTGGCAGCACCACTTACTTCAAGGAGAATGATGGGCATTAAATAAACTCATTATGGAGTTTGCTTTCTTTGTGGCAAAAGTTAGCCACTGGACAAAAAAAGTGTCCTTGTGCCAACTGATTGACAGTATATTGTATAAACTGGACATGTATGACCCATAGGAAGGTGACCACTGAACTTTCCAAGGCGAGATGGTCCTTCAGGTTCATGCTTCACAGAGGAAACTGCCAGACATTCTACAGGACACAGAGAGAAGCAACTGAGAGACTCTAGGCCTGTAGGCTAAAGATGGATGTCCCAACATTGCAGAAGAACTTTGAGTAACTGTCCAAGTAGCCAGCTGTCTCTGTCATTCTAGACTTTTGGAAGTTGCTTAATTGTATTTCCTGTTTACTTAGGTAATAGTATATCCTTCTGAGGTTTTTTATGTTGTTGAAGACTAGATAGTTATAATTTTCCTTGGTTATGATAAAAGATAAATTATATATAAAACTTTAGACTCACAAATATAGGATAAATGATAGAATATTTTCTTTAATTTTGCCAAATAATAATAAAAGAGATATTGTAACTGTAATTCTTGCTTGATAACTGTTCTATTATATGTAACTTTACTATGTTAAAGTTAAAACCTTCCTTTTTGATTAGACAGAAAAGGGGAGGTGCTGTAGAATATCATTCTGTATGCTATGAATATGTATTGCTCTGATTTGGTTGATAAATAAAACACTGATTGGCCAGTAGTCAGGCAGGAAGTATAAGTGAAACAAGCAGAGAGGAGAATTCTGGAAGAGAAGGGCTGAGTCAGGAGTCGCCAGCCAGACACAGAGGAAGAAAGATGACAAGGCAGAACTGAGAAAAGGTACCAAGCCACATGGTACCTTTAAACATAGATAAAACAATTATATATATAAATTAATTATATTAATTTAAGTGTAGAAGCTAGTCAGTAATATGCCTGAGCAAATGGCCAAACAGTTATAATTAATATAAGCTTCTGAGTGATTATTTTATAAGCAGTTGAGGGACCACACGGCTAGGCAAGACACAGAAAAACTCCCAGCAACACACATTTCTTCATGTGGCTTCATGTAAGACCTACACAGCCTTAGATACTTCAACTCCATATAACCTTGAAATCTCTTGGCAGCAATATTTGGAAAGTACAGCTCTTGCTAGCACCCAGAGCACCATGCTTCGATGTGTTAGTTTAACTGAAGTGTGTGCAACCACTGTCTCGAGGCAGTTTGGAGCAATGAATGACAGCAATTTATTTGCAGAAGCCAAAAGCTGAGGCTCAAAAAAAAAAATCACACTTTCTACTCAAAGCCAACTTTTCCCCAAGCAAAGAAATTTGAATTTTGCCACTTTAAAAACATTTTTTTTTCCATCTTCTATGCTAAAGACCACGTCCTTTGAAAAGGTTGCCCCAGTCTTCACAGCCACATTGCATACTCACAGAGCATCAGAAGTACTACAATATACTGGAACCCGCAAGGTGGCTCAGGGGTGGGGGAGGCAGGGGTAAGGTTGCTTGCTGCCAAGATTGACTGCTTGTGTTCAATCCAAGAGTAGAAGGAAAAAAACTGACTCTTTAATGTTGTTCTCTCTCTCTCTTTCTCTCTCTCTCTCTCTCTCTCTCTCTCTCTCTCTCTCTCACACACACACACACACACACACACACACACACACACACACACACACCAAAAGTAAGAAAATAAAAAATTAAGATATAGCCAGGTGTAGTGGCACATCCTAACACTCAGGAGATAAAGTCATGTGGATCTCTTTGAGTTTGAGACTAACCTGGTTTATAAAGTGAATTCCAGGCCAACATAGGACTTCATAGTGAGAACCATTCTCAAAATTAAGGAGAGAGAGAGAGAGAGAGAGAGAGAGAGAGAGAGAGAGAGAGAGAGAGAGAGAGAAAGAAAGAAAGAAAGAAAGAAAGAAAGAAAGAAAGAAAGAAAGAAAGAAAGAAAGAAAGAAAGAAAGAAAGAAAGAAGATTGCAACAGCCTGGATTTAATGGCTGTTAGTAACAATTCTATAGAAAGACACATTTTTCTAAGCTATCCTTATGTGATTCTTTTTTATCTCATGGTACTTTCAAGGTAACTCTGCAAGTTTAAAACACATTTTAACTTGCCTCTTTTTAGGTTGGTTAATGCTACTGCTTGTGTGCTTCATTTGATTTTGCTTTAGTTTGGGAGTGGACTGAAGGAAAAAACAGGTTCCTCAGAAGTCTTCCACCACACTCAAAGTTTTGCTCATGTCCTCTCTTCCCCATAAGGGCAGAGAAATGAAGCCTACTGAGGCTAAACATGAAGAAGTCATGCCTACTGTTGGTAACCGGGCTAGAGACAGGACTCAGCATCCAGGTGTGACAGGACTCAGCATCCAGGTGTGTCTCTCACCATTAAATCACACAATGTCACAACTGTCTAAAGGCCAAATTTATATTCATGACCTCTACTAAGTGAGACAGAACTTCCATGGGTATCAAAACCCCCTCCTAGAATAAATAGTATGAGAACACTGACTTTTGTGGCCAGCCCTATGAACAAAAGATTCCCTCTTGAACCCATGGCCATCTCTGAAGGATGAAGTTGAGAAAAGTCCTCCTCTACCATCTGGGACATCCTCTACAGGTCTGCTCTCTGGACCAATGTGGGTCCTGTAAAGCATCTGTATCTTTTAAATGTCCTTCATCTGAAAAGACACCAAGCATGGGAAGCACAGCCATGCTTGTACCTTCCAGTCTGTAGGAAGCTATCCATCCCGTTGTCCTGCTGAGCATTGGTCTCCATCCTCATGAGGTGGGAGACAATCTTGCTGCTTCCCCATCAAAGGACCAGCAATGGAAAAGCAGTTTCTTTCTTTGACGTGCATTGTGTAAGACAAGCCCAGCAACATGGATCTGAGTGAAGTAAATAAATAAATAATAAAAGATAAACACCTCTTGGTTTGAATGGGAAGTGCTGGATTGAGGACTCAGTTCCCATGTGGTGGTACTATTGAGACATGATCCAATCAGGAAATCGCTGACTTTATCAGTCTGTTCACCAACTGATGAGTTCACATGAATGAACTGTTAGGAGGCTAAGCCTGGCTAGAAGAAGAAGGCCACAGAAATATGCCTCCAGAGCAGAGGTTCTCAGCCTGTGGGCCACATATCAGATATCCTGCATATAGAATATTTACATTATGAATCATAACAGTAGCAAAATTACAATTATGAAGTAGCAGTGAAAATTATTTTATGGTTGGAGGTCACCACAATGTGAGGAACTGTATTAAAGGGTCATAGCATTAGGAAGGTTGAGAACCACTGCTCTAAAGGACATATCTTGACCCTGGCCTCCTCCTGTCTACTCTGCTCCTGCCTGTTGTGAGGTGAGGCACTTTGCCCCCATACATGTTCCCCTCATGATATTTTGCCTCACCACATATGGGCCAAGAAGGAACAGAGCCCAGTGATTGTAGATGAGTCCACAGCCAAGATAAATCCTTACTTCATTCAGTTGTTTCCTGGGGAGACTATGAACAGTGACTAACACACAGTGTCTCAGTCTGCTTTTCATCTCTACAAGGGAATCTCATAGTCAAGGTGAGTTACAAAGATGGAGGTCTATTTAGTTCACAGTTCTGAATATGGGGAAGTCTACAAATGTAGAGCTAGCCTTTGTTCACGAAAGCTTCTGGCTATATCATATGATGAAAGCTGAGGTGTCCTCCACATCTTATAAAGCCACTAATGGGAGCATAAGACCCCACCCTCATGATATCACTCAATCCTAATAAACTCCCATAAGCTTCACCTCTAAATATTACTATATGGATGTCCCATCTGATGCAGTTCTACTCAGCCTGTGACTAGCCAGCCAGGTTCCTTAAGGCCATAACTGGCAGGAAAACATCCATGGGCCCACCAGGCACCTTGTGGTGCCCAACTGGTGGGTCTCATTATAATAAGCAAATTCGTGGTGGAGAAATGAGAGAGAAAGAGAAGCGGAATGGTTCATGTGCTGTGGAAACACACAAAAAGGAAGAAATAAAGATGGTAAGGAGTGGGCAGATGTTAGAGACCTCCTTGCCACCCAGGGCCATGATGAAGGAGGTGAAGAGTAGACTGAGGTGGGGGGGGTCTGCTTGCTACCCATGGCCATATTGATGAATGGGCCAGGCTGCTGCCAAGGGCCATGTCTGGATCCCTTGTCCTACAGTAGCCAGGGTCTGTGCTGATGTCCATGGCTCCTGTTGCCATTGAGTGCCATGCTGATTCCAGTGGTCTGGGCTGCCTCCTGGGCCTGTGTTTGGGCCCAGGGGTCATGCTGCTGCTGGTGCCATGCCAATGGGGGCAGCCTTCATCACCACCTGCGGCCATGGTGACAACCAGACACAGGCTGCTGGTGAGGACTATGTCTGGGTCCATGGACCTACCGCAGCCAAGGTCTATGTTGATTTCCATGGTCCATGTTACCACCAAAGGCCAAATGAAGTCTGGGGTCTAGACCACAACCTGTGGCCTTGCTGTTATCCAGGGGCTGTTCTGCTGCCAGAGCCATAATGATCTGAGAGGCCAGGCTGTGACCTGAGGCCAAGCCGCTGCCTGGAGCCATGTCTGGGTCAGTGCTGTAGCTGGGAGTGAAGTTTCAGAGACTCTTGTTTGAACTGGGTTGTTGCATTCAAGGGAACTGTGGTGAGCTTTTGGTTATGGGCCTCTTCATATTTGAGGCCCTTGCCTCAGATTCATTATAGCCTGAGCAGCACACAAGGACTTCAGGACAACTGGGTATGTAAATCAAGTGTCTCAAAATGTATCTGTGACCCTGGGAACTCAAAAAGGTACTGATGTAAAAATGGAACATATGCTGAAGGGATGCATGCAGATCTGAGTGGCCCGTGCTGTTACTCAATGTCATGGTGACATCTGGGCCAGAGCTGCAGCTCACAGCCATGTCAGGGTCTGTAGCCCTGCTGCAGCCAGGGTCAGTGCTGATGTCCGAGGCTCCTGTTACCATCAAAGGCCATGCAGACATGGGAGGTGGGGGGCCATGTTGGTGTCTGAAGGCCATACTGCCACTGGGGCCTGTGTTGGTTTGAGTGGCCTGCACTGCCACCTGGGCCAGTGGTGACATCCAGACATAGCTGCTGCCCATAGTCCTACTGTGGCTGGGGTCTGTGCTGAAGTCAGAGTCCCATATTGCCACCACAGGTCACATAGAAGCCCAGGCTGTGACCTGAGGCCTTGGTGGTATCTGGCAGCCAAGAGGTTGCCAGAACCATCCCAAACTGAGTGGCCATTGCTTCCACCCAGAGCCAGGATGTCATCCAGGACCAAGCTGCTACTGTGGGTCATTCTGGTCTGTAGTCCAGATGCAGCTGGGATCTGTGTTGATATCATATCTGTGGCCTGTGTCGCCTCAGGAGGCCTTAGGAACCATTTGAGATGAAATCAGAGGGCCAAGTTGAACAGGCCCTGCCCCCTTCACTGGCCCTGAGAAAGTTGGCCTTGCCTCCCACTGGATACTACAGCAAGAAAGCTAGCCCCTGCACTCAAGATGGCCCCAACCCTCACCACAGGTGAGGGTGAACCAATCCTGAGGGCATGGACATGGGGGAGCTGATTGCACCCCCTCACCTGAGGCAGGTGGCCACAGTGGCCCAGACTGACCAGTTCAGCTACCACCCAGGCCCACAGCCAGGCCTTGGGTTGGCCCACCCTGACATCTATCCCATCTAGGACCTGCTGGAGCTCTTGAAGGGACTGGTCCTCTGGAACAACACCAGCAGGATCTCTAAGACTCAGGGTGACAACAGGATATCCCAGAGAAGTTCCCATGAGGATCCAGTGATGATGGTGTACCAGAAACCAGAGACCTTGAACCAGACCAGTGACTCATTGTAATGAGCATTTGCTAGTAAAGCTGATAGAACAAAAGGGTGGACTATGTGACAGACACACTGAGCCCCCAATGCCACCAGGATGAATGAAAAGGTGTTGGAGAGACAGGAAAGACAGAAGCGAAGAGGATTTCTATTGTTGTTGTTGTTGTTGTTTTATTGCTGTTTTTGTTTGGTTTGGGTTTTTTCTTGTTGTTCTTATTTTTGTTTGCTTGCTTACTCTGTTTTGTTTTCTTTTGTAGGGGGTGCTACAGGGAAGAGGGGAGGATATGGAGGGACTGGGAGGTGAGCAGAATTGGGGTGCATGATGTGAACCTCCCAAACAAGCAATTAAGAACTTAAATTAAATAATAAATAAATAGAAATTACCATATGAATTTGAGGTTTAATTACCATATTGTGAGCCTTGAAGGGGGGCACAAACTATAATACTAACCTAGTCTTTTGGTTCTTATGTATCTCATTTCCCCAGTCTGCAAGGATCTCCCTGTCTATATGTCAGTCACCCAAAGTTTCTTCAACCTCCTTCTCTCTACCCACACTTCTTCCAACTCCCCTCTCCCCCGCTCCGCTCCGTGTTACCTGTCAGGAGACTTCTACAGCTCTGGCCTTTAGTGCCCTTTGCTATGAATAACACTGAGGTTGAAAATGATGCTGTCCTGACCAGCCACAGGGAACAAGAGGAACCGTGGGAAGGGTAAACACGTCAACATCTGTTTAAGACATCCAGTTATGTCTGGATAAAATGTTTATGGGAAACAGATTTTTATGTACTAAACGGATCTGAAAGTTTTAAGCAGGATATAAAAAAAAAATCCTTCATATTAAATCATATTTTAAAGGTGTATTTTCAAAACAAAACGTGATATTTCAAATGGGCATTATGATGGGCATTTTTATAATTGCATTAAAATAGGGCTTTTTAAAAAGTTCTCCTTTTACTACATCAGCGGCTGTGCAAGATCTGTTCCATTCTATTGTATGCCCATTTCTTTTCCTTCTTTTCTTCTTCTTCTTCTCCTCCTCCTCCTTCTTTTGTTGTTGTTGTTATAAATAACCATTAACTTGGTGGCTGAACACAACACATGCCTGTTACTTTCCACGATGAAGGTTGGAACTCATAATACCAAGGCTGCCCTCCCCAAGCTGCCCTGTCTTTGGGGTGCAGTCTTAGGAGGACGATGTCTCCTTGCTTTCCACTCACTGAAAGCTGTGTACTCCTTGGCTGCTGGTCACTCCTGAAGCCATTGCCATTGTCTCCTTGTTTCCATTTTCACCCTCCTTCACTGATGTCCTCACCTCCGTTTTTCTTTCATAAAGACAATGTTATTGGACCCGCTCTGATAGTTCAGGCTAACCACTCATCTCAAGATCCTTAACCACGTCTGCACAGGTCCTTTTGTCACATATTCTGGAGGTGAAGATGTAGATATCTCTGTGTTTTCTTCTTGGCTAATATACACCTTAGCCTCTTTGACCTCTCTTTATCTCCTTGACCTTTCTTTTTTTAATTTTTATTTATTATTCTTTTATATACACTAGTGTTTTGCCTGTATGTATGTCTGTGTGAGGGTGTCAGATCTTGGAGTTACAGACAGTTGTTAGCTGCCATGTGGGTGCTGGGAATTGAACTCAGGACCTCTGAAGAGCAGTCAGTGCTCTTAACCGCTGAGCCATCTCTCCAGCCCTCCTTGACCTTTCTTCTGGCACCATAGCCTCTGGCTCCCCTGGCACACGGTGGACAGTATAGCCATGTCCCTGGATAACCTATCAGGCAGCCTATCCCCAGTGCACAGTGCTATCCCAGCTCCAACCATGGCCTTCACTCAATCCTCCTCCTCAAGGAATGCCTTTCTGATCACCCTGTTGGACTGTTCAGTTCCCTCCCCAATCTATATGCTTACTCTTCCTTTCCTCAAATTATTTTTCTCCACAGTGATTATCATCGTGTATTATATTCACTACATTTTATGTTAATTTTCTTTATTCTTGAGAACTTTGTACACTTATACAAGAAAACACGATCGTGTCCACCGCACCTCCATTTCCCTTCCAGTTTCCCCCAAGTATCCTCCACCATGGGCCATCCTCAACTTCATGTTTTTTGAAGTTTTTCTGCTTGTGTGTTTATGTTTTTCATAAACTACTAAGTCCAGTTAGTGTTGCCTATTTGTGAATGGGTATGGAGTCATCCACCGGAACATGGGAAATTGGCCACACATTCAAGAAAGAACGATGCTCCCTGCCCTAGCAGCTACCAACTGTGCATAGCTCTGCAGTAAGGAGTGGACTCTAGAAAGCACCTCCCACAGCTGTGCCAGACTGTGAGTTAGACTGTCTTAAGGTCTTGTGTAGGTAGCCATAGCTGCGGGGTTAAGGCCAGAAGAGAGCCCTTCATAGCGCTCTTACCATCCTTCAGATCTTACATTCTTCCTGCTTCCTCTCCCGTGTTGCTCCTTGAGCCTTAGCAGGGTTGAGATGTCCCATTTAGGACTGAGCACTCACTCTCTTTTACTCTCGGCACCTCAGTCAATTATGCATTTCAGCATTTACAGGCGCCTATCACGAAAAAGGAACTTCTCCTGGCCATAAGCCCCAAGGACTTTACAGCCGACTACAGATATGCTTGCATATCCTGTTCACAGCCACCCTCTTCAGCTAGGACTTGGAATCAACTTAGGTGTCCGTCAACAGATGGAGATTGATGGATAGAAAAATGTGGTACATATACATAATGGAATGTTACTGGTTTAAGAAAAAAAGGAATCACCAGATTTGCAGGTAAATTAATGGAACTGAAAAAAAATGCTATACTTAGCAAGGTAACTTGGGCTCAGAAGGACAAACTTCCTCTCACATATGCAGATACTAGACTCTTGTTCTCTGTGTGTAACTAGGAGCACAGTAGAACCCAGACAACTAGAAAGGTACCTTTGGGTGAAGTACCTTAAGGAAGAAAGGATCACAGTTGATAAATAAATCCAAAATAGAGTTTTGGAACACTGGGGTAGAAAGGCTTAGGCAGGGAAGGGCATGGTAGTATAGAGGAAATAGGGAGTTAGAAAGAGGGAGAACTCAAAGAAGGGTTATGGAAAGCCATATAGAATCCTACTAATTTACAGCTCAATTTACAGAAAATACAGTTGGGGGGCTAGCAGGATACAGGTGAAATGAAAGCAGAGGAGAGAAGAACCTGGGGCCAAAGGGTGAGGTGGAGATGGGGTACAGGAGGCAGTGGGTGGGTTAACCACAACTAAGGCTGCATGAAAATGCCTTATAGAAAGTCATGGTTAGTGATCTAACTCATACATCTATGGAGAGAGAAAGAATATGAATGTCATTATCTTACATGGGTGAACAATGTTGCTCCCAGAAGACTTATTTGATGAAAATCAGTGAATGACATGGAATACAACTCTATTGGTTATTGATCAGGGAGGCCTCAGAGGTATGAAGGTTACTGTCATTGCTCTTGGTAACCCACAATAATGACATGCTGAGACCCTATTGCTAAAGACTCCACACACTGGCTATAGTACACAGAAAAAGCAATCTCCAACGGACCAGGTAACTTCCTCCACAGTGGCTGGCTCCATAGTATCAGAAGGCGTTATGAAGTCTTCTGAGAGAAGAGACATCAGTGATCTTACTCAACACTGTGTCCTGAATACGGGGATATAAATCGTCCAGGCAAGATGTTCCTACAGATGTATCAGTGGCATAACTGTTACTGGGTAACTAAACTCATTCTGATTGGACTTGAGGGAAATTCCAAATGAAATAATTTCATACTTGGTTTTAAAAGTTCATAGTTGGGGAGATCATAGGCCTAGAGTAAAAGCTGCTATTATTTTGCTAAATGGTCACGTTGTCAAATTTCCCATAGACATGGGCTACTTTCAACCTTGATCATTCACTACATTTTTTTTAATAATCTATTTCACTTTTCTTGAATATAGGCTCCAGCTCCAGAAGGCATAAGAATTTCTCTGTTTTTTCTTCTTTCTCTTTCCTTCTTTTGGCCTTTTCCTTCTTTTATTCCTTACACACACAGACAGACAGAGAGACAGAGACAGAGACAGAGAAAGACAGAGAGTCAGAGAAACAGAAACAGAGACAGAGCAAATATGCCTTATTACCAAGTGTCTGGCACCATATAGACTTATTAGCATGCATGTGTCCTTTGGTTCAACCTCCTGTACTCCAATCAGTCAAATGTTGGTGAAATGGATATAGTTGTGTCATTTACTGGGGAACCTCTGAAGTCAGTTTCTGTAGGTTTTACATCTGGAACTGGTTAGACTCATGATAAAACATTTGCCCTAACTCATGAAAGGGGGCGAAGGTTGATTGATTTTAAATAACTACACAATCAACCCTCCATATTTTGGAGGTTCTCACCCTCACCTCCAGAGCCATGTGCTACCAGTTCCTAAGGCTCTGGAGGGCTCTGCAAAAGAGGTGTTGTAAAATCCCAGGTTTGCCCTGTGTGTGTATTGTCCACCTGGCTTTAAGCCCCCACCGCTCAGTCCTTGCACTGCTTTCCAGCCTCAAGTTCAACTGATTTGCCCTGTTGCCCCACCTCCATTCCCTGTGGGCCTGTGCCTTCACAAATCCTGACACTGCTTTCCTATGGACACTTCAAGATGGAGGGAAAGAAGGTTGTGACTAACTCGTCATCGTCGTCTTTACTGTATATGACCCAGGAGTGCCTATCTTTCTGGTAATCAGTATTTTCATTTATTTTATGCTGTCTTCATGATCATTGGATTAACTCAAATTTTAAGAGAAATTGTGTTTCAAATCACACCCACATTATGAACAGCACATCATGGTTAGACATTTCTTTGAGTTTCATGGAGCAGATTTGGATCAACCTAGTGTAATCCTGTGTGGTAGACAAAGTTCTCCGACTCAAGATACTGAAGTCCTGCATTCCTGAAATCTGTGCAGCCAGTCCATGGTGGGCCTATTTCTCAAACAAATCTTCTGGCTTCTGACTGTACCATGTGGATGTGGTCTTTCTCTTTGTCATTTCGCTTTCTTTTTTACAAAGACAACAAATTAGGAAAATGTGTTTCTTTTCATAAATGTGACACAGTACAGAAAGCTTGCTGAAAAAAGAATCACATTCCTGAATGCTGATCCTGGAAGCCTCCCCATCCTGGCCCTATGCAGGGAAGATGCTTTGTGAGCAGCAGCCCAGCTGCATCTGTCAGGGCTTGAAGGGGTAGAACGTGTTGTCGGCGCTGCCCACCACACACGGGGCCCTCCCTATTGACGGCTTGAATTGAGCTGGAAGTCAGCCCCTCCACCTCTGCAGTGGAGACTTCTGAAGTCTCAGAGAAGGCATCTGCCTCTCTCTGGTCCCCACCATGGTCTCACATCTTTACTCCCTTAAGGAGATCTGCACATCTGTTTCCCATGACTGTGAGCTAGGAGAAGTTGTCAGGGCCTTTCAATCAGTATAACGGCCTCTAAAAGCTTGCTATATTTTCAGTTTTACTAAATATTTCTATAATTCAAAAATTATGGAAATGGGTCATGTTTCTGTTCTTGGGAATATATTTAACAGCTGTGTGTGCACCAGATGCAAATGAATATATAGAAATAAATTGTGCATTTTATAGACTATGTTGCGTATGAACTGCCTCTCTTCAGACACCTCAGGTCTTACTCCTACCCAAACTCTGAAGATATTGGCGCCAGGTGACAATTGGTTCTCTGCCAAGAGAAGTGTGTTTCTGCCTGTGCACTCTCTGCACAACAGTGCAACTCCCAACCAAGCCAGTGTTTCTTTCCGGTGAAAAGTAACTCATCTAAGGTA